>NC_059678.1:733069-1033354 GCF_905147105.1 Pieris brassicae | reverse complement strand
TTTGTATAAAAACAATAAATAATTTTGATAACCATTTTATTTGTAAACTTAATCTAAATGCCAACATTGAAATCAAATGAAAATTTTGAAAGAAAAAAAAAATAAATTACTAACGACTAGATGACAACGCTATACAGTGACCATTAAAAAATAAAACTTATCACAAACTTGGTACCTTTATGGTCTTAACATATATTTGAGGCTTATTTAAGTAAGTAAGACCTAGTACCTGCCTACAATTAATTGCAATAAAAATTATGTCTTAAGCCCAGGATATTCCATCTAGGTTTTACAATAACTGTCCGTTACACAAAAATACACATATGAAAGATAATATTACACAATCTGTGTATCCGATATAAAATTAAATATATATTCTTGAGTGTGTTAAAATGTTATTATAAATTTCTAAATACACATTAAAATTAATTAGCTTTAATCAACAGTAAATATCCTGCACTTAATATCTCATAAATTAATATTTAAAATGTCACATTAACAAAAATAATTTGGTTTAAAATCATTACTGGTCACATTGTTTTGGTAAAGTACACATTGAACACAGACATTTTGAGTTGAATGTCAAAATGGCCGTACCCAATGACTAATATAATCTTACACTATCAATAAATAATAAAGTCAAATCCGAGTTCAGTTAACATACTGGCTGTATTAATAGGAATGATTATAGAAGGAAACAAAGAATTGAAAAGTGCGAATTTCAAAACGCTGTCCAAAAATGTAGGAAAAGTACTAATTCATAAACATTAAATATGAATAATTGTACTGTTTAAACATTCTCTCTCCTTTCATCATAGGGTAAATACAGTTTGACAGAAAGAGACCAATATAGTGCTTCAGTTCAAAGAGTGCAATTAGACTTATTTAGTTTAGACACTAACGGACTGTTTTGTTGATACATTTTTTTTTTAATTATAATGATTTTTTTAAATTATGTTGTAGTGGATACTGCTAAACACAATAAGCATTAAATGATATGTGTGCACAAATATGCCTAAAAACTTGAGCAAAGAGGAATGGTTAATATCAATTCCTGATTTATCAATGGACTGAAATTCCTGTAACACGAATGTTTATTTTCTAAACAATTCGACAATATTTAGATTATCCGAAAATTTTTAGAAGTATCTCTTCACTGCACGGATATTTTAAATCATATAGTGATATACGAAAAATCATTTAAAAACAAACATCAATCAGTGATTTTTACGAGAGGAACTCCTAGAAATTCAGTCAAGTTTAGGCGCGAACTGTCAAAATCGAATGTGACAGATGACAATTCCCGCTTAAAATTGTCTCTGTATAGCTTTATTGTATAGTAGAAAATCGTATAATAAATGCAATATCACGAATGAGGACGTCGATGTTACAGCCTATATGCCCTACGTTTAGTACATCCTAGGAACACTATTTGCCTAGCATAGCTAACTCTCATAGAAGTTTTAAACCTCGTATACCTTAAAACCTAGTGCAATTAAACATTTCACTGAATTGTTATTTCGTTATCAAATTGTGCTTTATTGTGTCAAGCTGTCATAGATTAAATATTATAGTAATACTCCATTTATGTGTCCTAAATCTCAATTACTCAAATATATTACATTCTGTCATGGTTTATATACAAAACCTCGTTTTTGGCATTCGAGATTGACAGTGACAACTGTCAAATGACCATAGACTCACGATTTGTAAGTGCGTATGACATCTTTGATCTGTGCTCTACAGAGAGGGCACTGACCACCCCCCTTGCCCCTCCATTGTTGCACCGCACATCTATAGCACATACACATATGTCCACACATATATAGAACACTATCGATTGGGTTCTCGTAGCAGATTGTGCACTCTGTGCCTGTGAGGCCTTCTCCGATGACTGAGTATATTGGTTGGTGGGAAGTGGACGGTCTGCTGGTTGATGGACCATTTTGATATCGGTCCAATCTTATTTCTGAGTGGCCGTTTGGTAGGCGGACTTGTTCGTTAGAGTTGTTTTGGCTTGTGGAGCAGACTTCTCTCGGACGTTGGTAAGATGAGCATGTTTGGGATTGAGATGCTATCGGCAGACTTGTGACGCACACTTGGGAAGATGACTGGATTGGCTGTAAAGAAAATTATCTTATAAGACATACAGTATGTAACAGTTTATTAAGAGTTCACATCTCTCTATCCATCACAGAACATCTACGATTAATAAATGTTGGGAGACACTGAGGTCACCCATCAGGAAGTCAATTCGTTAAATAATAAGGTAATTGCGAAACTCACCTCAATGTAATGAGCACTGGCCAAGGTCAAGCCCTGCTGATGGTTGACAGCATTCTGAGCTCCATTTTGAGGTGGAAGACTGACGACCAGCACAGTCCCGCCGTTGCTACCCGCAATTGGGGCTGCAGAACGCGTCAGGACTCGCAACTGCTGCGGCGGCGTCTGCGCTTGCATCACTTGTGACGTCAGCATCCTGACTTTCTGAGTCGCGCCATATATATCCACAAACGCCCACAACTTCAATGTATGATCCACGTGCATCACTGTTACAGGCGCCGATCCATTAACGCCAATCCGAACCTCTCCATCAAAGGTGAGAGTGACGGCCAGCTCGTCTCCCCTTCTCAGATCGTTTGCCGCATCCCTTCTAACAACCCAGTACTCCGGCCGATCCAAAAGCTGTTCAGCATCGTCCGGCAAGTCGCAGGTCCTGAGGGTAGCTGGATCGCAAGACGTCAGGCCAATAGCTAAACTTCCAGAATACTCCGCATCTGTAGATAGAATTTGCACGATGATCGTTTGGCCGGGCCGCATCGGGCGAGCTGTGAAGACGTAGCCCTGGCAGAACTCGGACGGTACACGGGCAGCGATTCCCCTCTCGTTGACGAACTGGACATTCCTGCCCATCATTCTATGGAGGTTCAGGGGCACTAGGGGGTTCTTGTATCTTGGTATCGGCAATGGTTCCTCCACTGACAACGATCGCATACTACCGATCAGCCTGTCTTCGACAACGGGGGAGACGTGGGTGGCTTGGGGCATCCTTGGATCAACGAATTGTACGGCTGTGCAGTTACCGTAAACATCTACCAGAGCCCATAGAGGACTTCGGGTGTCCACGTTGGAGAAGAAGCAGCCTTTGTCTTCGCCGTTGATGCCGAAGTGGACGTCGCCATTTGACGTGACATAGTAATGTAATAGATTGTCTTTATCGTAGAACCTCTCCCCTAAAGCCTTTGCCCAACTGCCTGGTTTGTTGGTGAGGTCCGGACAAGCATATTTTGGTATCGGATGAGGCAAAGTTTCTGGATTGTGGGACGTGAAGCCAAATCTGATGACGCCACTCCAACTGTCCGATACTTCGATGAATCGAATGCAAATCTGGAAAAAAAATATTTTAATTAAGTACAAGTTTTTTTTATACGAGCAGTGTTGGCCTAGTGGCTTAAGCGTGCGAAATCCCTGAGGTCGTAGGTTCGATCCCCGGCTGTGCACCAATGGACTGTCTGTACATGTGCGCATTTAACATTCGTTCGAATGGTGACGGAAATCTTCTTGCCTTAGACCCAAAAAATCGACAGCGTGTCGATCAGGCACAGAAGGCTGATCACCTACTTGCCTATTCAATTGACAAATGATCATGAAACAGATACAGTAGCCTGAGGCCGAGACCTAAAAACGTTGTAGCGCCACTGATAATTTTTTTTATATTTAGACCTTTTTATTAGCTAGCTGATATGGAACATTTTGCTATACCATAAAGACTGTTCGCTATCCCGAAATAAAAACCTAAGTACAAAAATCCCCCCTATAAGGCTATTTCCGGCCCCATCTAACGCGGAGATTTCTCGAGTCATATGTCGGTAGTACAAAATTTATAATTTCCATTATTTTGCGTACCTTTGCACCTGTTTAAGTCAAGTCTAAGTCATATAGGTAACACAATGTACACTTATGAACGTCAAAACAGAAATGTATATCAAATGCTTCTAATTTGACATTAACTGCCAGTTCACAAATCAAGGGCGTAGAACGGAAGAGAAGAACTGGTTATAAACTCTCCGCCACTCTTTTTAATCGCCAAGTTTTTGTTCAACACAACGTTTGTAAGGAGCTGCGACCATTACACCATGTTCCACATGACATCTTGTTTGTTGTTTTTAAGACACTCCTTCAACGCGAGCATCACTGTACTAAATAAAAACTAAATTATCCAATTCTTCTTCTTTTATAATTCTTTATCAAGAATTACCTTTTCGTTAACTCGCACAGGTCTGGCACTGAACGCGACGCCCTTGCAGAAGGACTCAACACGCCGAGCAATACTTCCATCTCTGGAGATGCGAATGTTCTCACCATGAACAGAATTGAAGGTTAGTGGTGGCAGATTGTTCGGCGTCCCACCAGTGCACGTAGTCCGAGGCGCTGTAACAAAAGAAGATGAGTTAGGGAGTTCAGTTATTCATACATGTGCTATTATTTATGTATTAAGAATATCCATAGCGCTTAACCTGCATCATGAGCACACCCCACAAACACACCCTCTGGACATAATCTCACGTCATCACACAACACAGCCAGAAGGTATTACTTAGTTAAACAATTTTCATTATTTTTTTTCTTCCTTTCGTAAATATTCGAATCTGTTGTATTTGTATATTATGTTTCCATCTTTGGCTATATCTTTAGTATGACTATTTATGTATATATATAAGTTGTGATAAATAAATTAGTATTTGATCTATTTATTTTTTCATGGTTTTTGTTTTGTTATATAATTTTTTCTAGTGCGCAATTCATCAGTCATCGAGCGAGTTGATTATTTTTAAAGTACAAGATGTCAAATTAAGGGACATACGTAATATTTTATCCAAAATATTACAAAATATTACTACAAACGACTTTAGAGTTTTTTTCAAACACGAGAATATTATAGAGATTTCACTATTAAAATCCTTGAGTAATATATGCTATATTTACTACTAATTATAAATAAATTGTATGCCTAATTACGTGCTGGCATTAAAGAAACATCTCAAGGCAACCATAATGTCTTAAACCACAAAATATATTTGCGTATAAAACAAAAAACTCATGCGTTTAACGTCTGTAGTCTGTAGCCACTAGATTATATATGTGTACTTATGGCATTTGCAGCCAAATTATTATCGAGGCCCTCATTTACCCAAGTGTCATAGATAAAAGCTCCCCCCAAGTTAAACTCAAGATGTCTGCCACCTGCGCGGCAGATGCGCTGTCAGCTTGCATCGCCGCCATTTTCTAGCACTTATGATTTTAATAAGACATTATTAGTATCATATATAGAACGCATATTAGAAATTAATGAAAAAATGTATATCGCCGTTAATTTGAATTTTTAATATACTGTTTCATAATTCGTAATTAACGTAAACTTTATATAGAATAACTTTCCTTATGGCTTCGTCTGTCATATTGACAGACAAAGACTAAATAATAGTTTTTTTTTTAATTTTTCCAAATTTCCTCTATCCAGAAATATTTAGCAAAATACTAATTAAATAGACAATAGCGACGCGGCCTGCTATTTTTCTAACAATTAGAATTACTAATTGTTAGAAAAATAGACGCAAACGCTTTGATCAAACCGCGCCTATAAGACACCACAGACAATTAGAACATTTATAGAGCATATGTCAGAAAGCGCGCGTTACAAGATGGCGTCATCAATACAAGACTTTCATTATAAATTACACTTCCTGGACATTTGTTCTCAGTAAATAGGGGAGGAAGTGACACGTGCGACGACAATACCCAACTGTGGGGTAAAAATCATAAGTACTTCCCGCTTATGCAAATGTTGCCACTTAATTAATTGCTAGTACTAATTAGTTAATGTAGTACCTGCTTGAACTTTTGATTCGCGAAAGATTAAAATATATATAATGTTAAAAAAATATTGCGTAAAGTCCTACCTTTTAACTGAATAGATTTCTCTCATAGGATTTTATGAAAAAATACACTAAGGGGAAATCTCACCTGGTGAGAGGGTGGGCTCACTTCCGACGGAAGTAGATCCGTAGATTTTGAATTTCGACCCCAAAATTGGATGTAATTCGATATTTAAAGTACGTTAATGTAACAAAAGTACTTGTATAAAGATACCACAGAGATTCTATGCACAGATGCACGTCGCAGACAAATACGAGTTCTATTATTTACCATTTTTGAATTTGGAATCATGTAAAACTTTTGAATTAGGCTATCAATATAAACGGACATCTGAATTTTTCTGTACTACTTAATAGCACGAAGCGGTTAGGCACTAACGACCCTTTGTAATAAACGTGATTAATCACAATAGAAAATACAACCCTCGCCCTAAACGCTTCAAATTAATTTCAGTGTTGCTAATATTAACAATTAATTTGGCCACGTGCCTACACCTAATATAGATATTGCAACACTGGTATCTATTAGTGTTGCTATTTATAAAACGTTTAATGACCCTTGACTTATGAAACTAAACGTTTATAGCCTATGGTACTTATTTCTTTACTTGAATACAGGTTTTGCCGTGACTCCTCCATCTCTTTGTGACCATCCTAATTTCAAATCTGACTATCCTTCAAATCCCAATCAGAGAGAGAGAGAGAGAGAGAGAGATCAGCTATAGATACAAAAAGAACAAGTATGGATAAAGGATCGTGAACAGTTCCTCGTAACCACTGACTAGCCCTAACACCGAGAAGTTGTATATATGCTTAACTGAAAACACTTCGTTACCGCGTTTTAATTTGTGACGTCATCGCAATAGCCGTAAATTCTTGTTACATAGAAAATATGAAAATAAACCACAGAATTACAAAACAAACAGTGTTAAATGTCGCGTTTTGCGTCACTGTCTTCCTGGTGCAGGCTATATTTACTATTTGACGTCACGAGTGCACTAGATCTGATAATAGATGCATCTGTCGATAGCGGAGCTATTCTCGCTAGAACTTTTGCATGAGCATATTTGGAACAAAAAGCATTTGATTATTTACTTATAAATCGAGCAGTGATGGCTTCAGCGTGCGACTCTCATCCCTGGTGTCGTAGGTTCGATCCCCAGCCTTACACCAATGGACTTTCTTTCTATGTGCGCATTTAACATTCGCTCGTACGGTGTAGAAAAATTTCGCGAGGAAACCAATCAATCATATGATGAACTTGACATATCATGAAACAGGTACAGAAATCTGAGGTGCAGGCCTAAAAAAGTTGTAGCTCCATTGTTTAATTAATTAATCAATAATTTGCTTATAATAATTTTACTCAAACTTATTTACACATATAAACAGTATATACGAATATTACATATAACTAAATTTACATCCAAATCAGGGTTTAGAATAGACCTATTTTTATAAAACCACTCGAGCACGGGCATATTTGGAACAAGATGCATAGATTTTTAAATATAAACGCGAGTTACGTAATATTGCAGTCCATGAGATAATAATTCTATAAATATTTCTATACGGAAGTTTATAAAAAGTCCTAACACTCCACTGAACACCCTTCAATAACAATTCCTGTCAGGATGCGCACGCGCCGAGCCGTGACTCCTATTATTCGTGACGCAATCTTAGGCCATACCTATATTGTAATGCTCTTAGTCCCACATGGGTACACATAATACTGAAGATTTTCTTAGCCATAATTTTGGGTCTAAATTAGCCCTGACATACGACAGATCATTGGGTAACTTTTTTAAAGGATATCGGGGTAAACGCGCCCATAAAAGGCAGTCATTGTAGCCCATGGACACCTATTATATAAAATATATATTAAATATAACGGACAATTGACAACAGAAAAGTTCAAAAAGTTTTTTAATTTTTCCACAGAACATTGCTAAATATAACAATTGACAATTGTCCAACTTCAATATCCATTTGCGTGACGAATTGTCTATGAACATTCGCTTAGGGGCCGACCCCTAACATAGGAGGGGTGACTGAATACCCATGCATAGATCTCCAAATATAAAACAATTGTCTGCGACCAATGTAGCTCGTATTTGTCTTTGGAAACCGCTAAAACAACTAAGCCATAAACAAAAATCAATCGTTTCGACATGTGAAACAAACGTATGCGCGTGCGCGTTATATGAAACGCTACAGTATTTCGCGGAGCAAAAATGAAGTAAACGCCAAAAGCTTTTTATCCAACTCATAATATATACAATAGCTAATAAATTACGTGTAAACAGCTCTTAGTGACACTAGTATTCTGTTATGATAATTTGTCAGTCTCTATCTAGCCTTGATTGAAAAAAAGGCAAGAGAAGGAAAGGCGAAATTAGGCAAGAGTGTAGATAGAGAGAGTAGATGTGACTATTTTTTTGTATCAAGGAATTTATATTGTATTTTAAATTAGAGTCAACCATTAAAATTACAGCATCGATACATATGTATTGTTTTTAATTCATACTATAAAAAAACGATTTTGATTAATCCAAGCTTTTAAATTGAAATCTAACTACGCTTTCGCTTTAAACGTTCGTATAGCAAAGCTTTTAATTCTATTTTATAAGCTTCGAAAATATCTTCGTACATTGAACCACGGTTAATATCAACAAAGTTATCTTAGCATCTGTTTAACTAATATATTTTTATTATTAAAAACATATTCAAAACTTAAGACACTAAATTCAATATTTAACGAAGATATTCATTGTAAACTAAACGTACAACAAGACTTTTTTTACATAACCGCCACCGACCACTCAATACTAGAAGGCTCGCGAATGCGTTGCCGGCCTTTCAATTGGTATGCTCTTACCTTGAAGAACCCTAAGTGGAATTGGTTCGGAAATACTTAATTGGACACCTGGAACCAGGTGTGGTACGCAGGAAAAACTTAAAAAACCCTCAGTTATGGAAGAGACGTCGAGGTGATACGGGTGGAACTGATGATGTCCAGTAAATAAATAGTCTATATATAGTTAGAGATAATTTACGTACGTAAAGTCGAGCGCGAAATTAGCGCCATCTGTGGCCCCGAGGGCAAGTCTCCCTTGGTATAGCTATTTAATTATGAAGGTCAGCACTGCTACTAGTTTCACAGAGCAGAATACAAAATGATACAGATACAGAAATCTGAGGCGAAATAACAATGAAAATAATGCCTACACTAAAACCCTTTAACTTGACATTTTATGGCAACACTAACGGTCATAGACCCGAGATCGGAAACCGTGACCGACAAACCATAAATAATAGAACGAGGAATTAGTTTTTACATTCAATTACATATTAGATTCGCTTTAAAATGGACCGTGACTGATGTCTTCTATGCTTTATTAAAATTCATTTTTCTTTGCTAAATCTTGTATGTATATTATACATATAATATAACAGGGCTCATGCAAGAGGCTCATCAGATATTAAGTGTAAGTAGGTTCGCAACTACATTACCAACCTTTTAAGAATTCGTACGCACTTTTCTCGAAGGGCCCTATCGAATTGTTTGTGTGGCCTTGTCCCTAACAAGCGATTTCCTCCAGGCAACCCTAATACGGTACAATAATAAAAGAAAACACCTACAGAAGGTAAACTACAAGTGCATAATTAATTAACAAAAACATGCAACTATAAACTAAAATTAAATCCAAAGAAAATATATAAATAATGTGTATAAACAGATTATTGTTGAAGTGGTAACAAATATCTTTTCCTTTGTATAGCTAATTGGGGAAAGTTAAAGCGTGATATTAAAACTTTCCAAAACTTTATCTACACTAATAAAGAGGCAACATTTAGTTATTTGCCTCCAAAACATACTCCTCCATTATCCATAGGTTATAGAATGTTTCCAATCAGTTAGTATACGCATAATGTAATCAAAGACAAAATTACCAACAAAAGTCCCTATATCGCATACGCTGTGGAAACTATTGACAATAGGCCAAAGTGATGTACCACAGATTTATAGAACACATCAATATCTACACAAAAATCCTTGACATAATAAGTTTAACATATATAACACACACAATATCCAGTCAATAATTATCCTGAAACAAAGCATTGTGCGTCACCATACTCCCAAAAGGTTTCAGTATATTTTACACAAAGCTGATGAATCATATTTCCTTATACGGAGACTTATCAAGACTGTGATTTGACTGTCCCGACTTCGGACGAAATAATTTAAATGATTTTGGAAATCGTGTAAGATCCTAATCGTAATTAATACAAATCTTTCCTTATAATATTAGCACCGTAATCCCCCTAATTGTTTAAAAAACTAGGAACAGATATATGTATTAATAAAGCTATGTATTTAGTTTATTTTTATAACAACACAATTGAAACAGATGCAAAATTATGGACTTGACCAATCATTGTAAATTTAACACTACAGAAATAAAACTAGAGAAAATCTTATAGGCGGGAAATACCGCGTTATATGGGGTACGGAAAGCGCATTATACGAAAACGCGTTATAAGGATTGTCTTGCTAAAATACACGAGTCTACTATTGTAAATTCACTATCTGTCAAAGTTAAATCGTCTTTGTAAATCTGATAAAATGAACCATGATCTCAAAGGAGGTTCTATACGTGTGCATGAAGTGTTGCCAGTGATAAAACAATCGAAGCGTGACGATCTAAAAAACCACCGCGCGTGATATTGTTGCACGCTCGCGTGAGTGCACGAACGAGACGGTGCATTCGCATCTTAGGATAGAGGGAGATAGAAATATTTACGGTAATACGTCAGATTTATTGCGTTACCTTTTCGTAATATTCGAATTTTAAATAACGATTTCTTTTGCGCCGTACTCAGGGTCGTTCATTAAAAGTTAACTGTCACTTAAGTACTTACATTGATTATAATATGAGGCAAGTCGATCAGTCTTGTTCCGTGAATTGAAAGAAATGCGCTGGTCTAATCAATTATGTTAACCTAACCAATCTTTGGCTTCAGCGACTCTCAGCTCAGGAGTCGTAGGTTCGATGCCGGGCAGTGCAGCAATGGACTTTCTATGTGCGCATTTAACATTCGCTCGAACGTTGAAGAACATCGTGATGAAACCGGCCACAGACCCAAAAAGTCGACGCTCATCACTTACTTACAAATGATCATGAAACAGATACAAAAATCTGAGGCCCAGACATAAAAAAGATCGTTGCGATTTATTTTAACCAATTTTAGTAATATACATGACTACAGAGACCTTATGATTTACTGAAAATAATTTTTACTTTTTAGGTTACATGTACACAGTGGTACTTCTAAGTTACTAATTAAGAACTTCATTATTCTTTCACCCCCAAGATGTCATAAAAATAAACTACAATAGACAACATAGTCCCTTTATCCCCGTGGGCCCACATCTGTTAGCGACAGTTGTTACGGAATTAGTATGGCAACACCCCCGCACTCAAAATGGCGGCCCAATTCGGCGGGAGACAACCCTCTTTTGAGATTATATTGCAACGCGGGGAGATTCTATTAAAAGCAAGTCAAAACATCTTTACAATACTTTTAAATAGAAAAATATTATTGCGTCTGTTTATGTTTATTTATTTAAAAGTTTAAGTTTAAGATTTCACATCTGAACAGAGAAAATAGTGATTTAGCTTTTTTACAGGTCCATAGGCGGATTACAGATAAATTATGCCAGAAAGGTAATGAGAAAACCACAGACACGGGATGCAGAACTGGACACAGCGGATATTGTGGTTTCCGATAAAAGAAATCCCGGCTTCATAAGTGTATGTTTTTAATTCAGTACAATCAGATAACCCAATATTTGTTTTATTAATGTACTAGGACATTAGCAAGTCGGCAGTGGTAAAAATATCCGACCTCCAATCGATTATTCGAAAGCTTATGTACACAAATCAAAACAATATTTACGATTCGAATACCACGAAATTTTCTCATATAAATCCATAGACTTTTAATTATTCTATGGATTATGTGTAATCTATGGTTATCGTAACACCGTGGGAATGTGAAATGCGTAGGCGACATTTCAAAGTCATTATTTAAATTAACTTCTCCGTTTAAAATGCATTCAATGGCTATATAACAGCCTCTTGATGATGTGGTCTTCTTTTGTAATAATTGTCTGCCTTTTACGTTGGTCCAATTTCGAAAATTATGACCATAACGGAACTATATTTTATATATTAAAACTTCATACATTTCCGTTGCCTTTCAAATTTCATATTGAGACTCTTTAGTTTAAAGTATTGTTTATGGTTTTAAAATATTGAACAAGGCCACATTAAGCGTAGCTATAAAGGATCGTATCAATCATTTAGAACAGCCTACAACCGTTTATTACAAGTAAAAAATAGACAATTCATAGCATCAGTGTAAAAATAGCAAAATAAACGTCAAGTTAACGGTACAACATCCCGTTCTCACGCAATTGTCACTTTACGCGGGCTGCGCCATTTTGTTTTATTTTTTCGATTTTGTGTAGGCACAGATAATGGGAGCAAGGTTACTTTTTAATTGCGTGGGAATCAATGTTGCAATCATAGAATATACTTACATAACTTGGTACACATGAGAACTTTTTTTTTAACTTAAGTTAAATGCCTAAAAATGTAATAATATTTTTTTGATAATTCATTATGAATAATTTAGAGCATTCTCAAACAATTACGGGACCATTGCTATTAATAGCCAGCCATTTTGGAATATATTACCTACTTGTCAATGGTCTGCCTGTCAGACGTCAATTAATATTCACAACACAACCTGTTTCTTGATACTACAATTATGACACAAGTCAAGGCTTTGTCTTATCGTGGGAAGATTTCGCTTTCATCCTTTTTGTAAATAAACACAAAAAAATTACTAGGATGACAGAAAATTAAAGAAAACCTTTTACGATTAGGTATAGCCGTTGTTAGCTATGTCTTTAACAGTTAACTTATAAACGCGAGTTCGAGCAGTACAGACATGTTAATTGTTACTTAACAATTACAGTAGTGTTCCAGTAGCCAGAATATCTTTTATTACTCAGAGATTATGATCAACGTTAATTTTATTACTACAATTAAAAAACGATACTTTCTACAATTTAGGAACATTCAATTAGATCTTAACTCGATGATACAAGATCCAATATCAAGTACGCAATAACGAAACGCTTATCATCTCACTCGCACGTAGGTGGTCGTGACTATCTATCCTTGTCTAGTAATCCCACGGGCCGTGGGAACGCCACCTTTCAGTGAGCGATATATCGATTTGTCATTCGATACTATAATTCGGGAGGTAATGAACTTCTACGATGTTATGGACTTCTGGTACTTTGATCATGATTTGAACAGAGCTAATAAAAAGAGAACTTTATTTATTTATAAAATTATGATTCATATTTCTTTGTTATGACATTACTTTTTTCTTGAATAATAAAATAACCCCGATTATAGCAGTATGTTAATAAATTTGCTAGAATATCATATAAACACCCACTGATTTAATGATTACGTATTAAAAAACTTTCAAGTAAAGAAAGATCGCTTAAGAGAAGTATTGTACGATGCATGTATTGATTGTATTGGATGCATGTATGTCGAGTATCAGAATAACATTTTGAAAAACTAAGCAAGAGGTAAACTTGTCCACCAAGTACCAGGAATGTATAAGCGTTAGGAATGCTCCTTTCATTTTTCCCATACACGCGTTTCTGGCTATCAGTGAAAGCCGTTATTCTCACGCACTGACAATCTTTATACCAAATATCCTTGTCTTAACAAGTTGTCTTAATTGATATCAAAGATACCTTCTAAGTAACCTAACTAAACTCAATTAAATTATGTTTTTAATTTTTTTTTATTAACTACAAAATGTTGGTAAATAATTTATTTTATTAAAATCAAGTTAAAATACCAGGGAGACAGAAAAGGACAAGAACCTATGATCCAAAACACATCGACACAGGTGAAATAATCTATACGGCGGAAGTGACCATCTTGCAATTGTAATAGAGAATTAGCAATTCACATCTTGTAACAGGAATAATTGTTATACCATACAATATATTTTCGACCTTAACACCATTATAATAAAGATAAATTACAAGCAAATATAATTTTATGTCATAGACATTCCCACGAACAATTTCAAGGAAGTTCGAAATTTGAAAATTGTAAAGGGTTGCCATCTGGTAAACAGATGCGTTTCCATTGTATCTGTGTAAAATTATTTCAGGTAATAAAAACAATTGTTTACGGAAATTAGGACTGTGGGAATTTTTACACCATTTTTTTACTGACCTAGGCTGCATAGGCCATAATGGATTATGGAAAATTTGACTCGTAGAACGATATTATTTTTATATCGTACGTGGATAGTGCAGTCAAGCTAGTGTACTAAGTACCTCCTGAAAGAGAAAGTATCATATGGATCACGACGTATTGTCTATGACCATGCATAAGGAAAAGGCCATAATATATTGGTCGTACCTGTTATTACGCACAGATTATAATCTTAGACATCTTACAATTTAACGCAATAGGTGAAAGGACGAGTTAGAGACATTGCAAACTATACATTGCGTGGAAATATATAAGTTTATTTATTTACACACCAGAAGACACAAATGTTAGTCTCAAGTTTCACTTTTGACAGTTTTGTTTCTTTGTAGACATACAGTCAACATATTATTCTAAAGCGACTCTTGAAAAATGACAAATTTTAGTTTTAATTACAACAGTGTTTTGTCTCTTTCTATCGGAGCATAATGGAGCGTCTTAAGTATTATTGTTTTTTTTAAATAATTAAGTATGTAAAAAAACATTACATATGCATTTAACATATATTATTTAAAGTAGTTATTAAAACATACTTATTAAAGTATACGCTCTACGCAATGTATATTAACAACTGTGTGTATTATGTTCGTAAATCGTAAGGTCAAGAGGTCGTGGGATGGGCTAAGCCTCGACTCGCTTACGTAAGTATTGAAATTGGTATCAAAGGTTTCGAGGAAGTGTCTTCAATACCAGGATAACATGAATGTACAGCAGCTCCAATACAATTTGTGCGCAAATTATTTCTTTAGCATTTAGCTAACAAAAACACTTCTATATAATTATTTCACGATTATGCAAACATTACGAAATTCGTTGACATTGTCAATTTAAATTGGCAACACTGAAGATTCGGCATGCGTTCGAAATTCGAATGGAAGCGGTCGCATTCCGCGTCGGTTCTCACGATCATTAGTTCCCGAACGTTTCAAATTCCGAATGCGTGATCTACAGATTTGCTGTCGTAAGAACTCTTTTTCAAAAATGAGGTTTAAGTGTTAAGGAAAATTAGCGAAAAATATCAATCGGAATTCGTTTCGAGCAAAATCAAATTAATGTTTACCTTATATATCTTTGTCAAATTAACAAAGCAATTCTAATAACGGTCAATTCCAGATACATCTGTTCTAACAATACTGAAACGAGATGCAAGATCTTATTTAAAAAAAGAGCCAGCAATATCAGCGATGTTGAAACATTCAGGACATCTGCAGGATTAGTTTTGACATTATAGTACATTGTACAATGCACCTTAAACCAAGGTAATAAAGACTAAACAAAGAATATTTATAGCAAGCTGCGTCTAAGTACCTGAAAGAGACGCAAGATATCCCTGTACCTAAATAAGAAAAGGACACAAAGAAACAGCTGACTGTACTTTTTCATAAACCTTTGAAAACCACACCTTGGCTATTTCACCTTTACGAATTTAATGCACGAAGGAAACATAAAAAAATAATGTTTTATATAGGGTCGTGTTGTCCCTTTCACGCTGGTAATGTTGAAACGAGACAGCTAGCGCGAAATAAATTTGTATTGAAATAATAATTCTTATTTATTTAAGAGGAAATTAGAACGTCGAACTTAAACTTAGTGAACACATCCGAAACGGCTTGACTGATATAAATAAATTTTTTTGTGTATATAGGTCTAAGAATAAGTCATATAGTATTTCTAAGTGATAAGGCTGAGAAAAAATATGGCGTAATCTCTTTCGAACTTATAGTACTCTAAACAGCTGTTTGATAACTGTACCTGAGATGCGCCTACGCCCGTCTAAGGGCTGGCACAACATCGGAAATAATTATAAACGATTTTTGTAATTTTAAGTATAAATAAAACCGTATGAGAAAAAAAGCATTTTTTAGTTGTTAAAAAAATTAAAAAAGAAAGATTTCTAAAAATACATAAAAACAAAGGCAAAAATATAAACATAGAACTTAGGAGAGATATATAGCTATATTTTTTACTAATCATTAAATGAACATACGTAAAAACATTTTAGTAACAATTGTTTCATGCTCATCCAGTATCAATATTCTTCAATCTATTGTACACATGACAGCCCTACCGTCAGCTGCTTCTTATTGTATCCTTCTTATTATCAAACAGCTGTTTAGTTTTTCTACGACCTTTTGAGGCCATTGAATTCCGTTAAAAAAACTATCCGATCGCTATATGTAGGGTAGTTGCAAAAATTAAATCTAAAATTTTGTATTTCTGTTTTTAAAACCTGACGTGATGTTAGACTACTTTTTTTTCATAGAAAACTGCCAAACCTAAGTGATACCTCCGCCCAAGGTCAATGCCAAAGTGCTGTCAAGTGCGTTGCCGGCCTTTTAATTCCGCAATAAAGCAATACTTCCGACAGTCTATTCCAAATACACACCAGATGATTACGCGCGACATCTGGCGTGTTCCGGTTTCCACCTAATTTCCGGTCCCCAACATCTGGTTTCATACGTGAACGCATTGTCCCTGCCAAATGTTCGTGTTCGAACAAAGGCAATGCAAAAACAATAGATTAGGGACGAATTGTTTGCAGGTTTTTTTTTTTGCAGAACAGAGGCAAATGGGCAGGAGGCTTATCTGATGATAAGTCCCATAGACACTCAAGATTCCAGAGGGCTCACAGTACCTTTTCAGAATTGGTACGCTCTCGAAGGTCCCTAAGTCGAATTGGTTCGGAAATACTTCAGCGAACAACTGGTTCCACATAGTGGTGAGCAGCGAAAAGCTAACATAGGAAAGCACGCATATATAGCACGAGGATATTTAGTGATACCCGCCATAGACACTCGATGCCAGTGACCTGGCTAGAGCATTGCCGGCATCAACTTTAACACAAATAAAATTTACAGCCACTCTGGTATCTTACAAATATAAAACAATTATAATTTTAGATAAAAAAGTGAGTTCCAACTGTTCCACAGACCACAAAATTCAACCTCCACGACAGCACACCATGTCAAGCGAATGTGTTCAAACAAAAGTATAAAGTATTTATAGCGTAAAAAATAAATTAATTCTAAAGAGTGTCGACAATTGCATTATGGCTAGGAAATCGCTTGAATAAGCCCAGTCTTAACCAACTTAACTACAAAAAACAAAACTAAAAAAACTTATTTACAAATTTGCTTAGCTACTTCGGCCATATTGCCAGGAGACAATCCAAGCTGGTGATGGCGTACCCGTTGTTCTAACTATCAAAACAATCCTCAACATTGATAATGCTCTAAGCTGTTAGTGGTGTAGAGGCAGCATCGGTATGGCAACAGCCACGACCTTCAGCTAAGAAGACTACAAAGAAAAGTAAATCTAGTATTCAATTGCTCTCATGCTAATCGAAATTATATACCTCGATATGTTGCTGAGCGCAAAACCCGACGGCCGCATCAATACAAGTATTTTTTTACTTATTATAGAAAAAACTTCACGGAAAAACAGGACACGAACAGTTTCTATGGAAACATAGCAAAATGTTATATATGTTGGTCCTACTAAAAAGGTTGGATAAGTAAAAGCATATTAACGCGAAACGACTGGCTAGTTTCCAATCCAATCCAACCACCATTGCAAGGTGTACGAAACAGCTGCTAAAGCAGATGTAGAGAACTATGATCTTAATTGCTATAAACTTAGTTATTACAATCTAGTATTGTTTTTGTTATGTTGTCTATTATCTGCACTAATAATCATTTATTTAAAAAAATCCCGTCTATCGTTCTATAATCACAAAAATACCTACTTCGTTTGAATAATTACACAAGCACACTCGACACGCCACCCCTTCGAGTAAAGTCAAAAAGAATTTAAACTATTGTCCACTAAAGTACCTTTATAAGGGCTAATTATACAATTTTATTTTTAAAAACCATAGACTCAAGTTAGTTAAGTTGTCACGTCGCCCTTGTGATAAATTTGAAACCTTTTAAACTCAAGAGTCGTTAAATTATTAATTTTATTAACTTAAAAACCAAATGATATTCAAATTAACGGAAAATTTAATTATTACAATACATTACGTATTTCTGTAAAATTCACAAAAATTTTATCGTGAACTGTAAGATTAGATAGACGTTTAACGGTTTTCACGCGTCCCTGTTTCCTGTTGTTCTGATAATATTAAAACCGAAACTCATTATTATAACCTCAACGCCTGTATTTTGTATTTATTTCAAATAGTGCATTTTGAATTATATATAATTTCTGAGGTTAAACATGTCAACATACAAGACTTACCAAGTCCGATTTTCTTCTTAATCTTCTTCAAAACTTTCATTTTCGATCCCTTTTTGTCTTTAACCGGGGTTGCTTCGGGCTCCAACGCCATCGGAGGCAAAACCAAAGTCTGCGGCGGCATCGCCCCGTGTCCCGAAGCCCTAGGGCAAGCGGGACAGTGGCAGGCGCCCCTGGCTTGCCGCACACTCATACAACTGCTTACACCCATCATTTATACGGCTTTTTATTATTAGAAACAAATTTTCATATCAAAACACTTTCACAGTCACGATATATTTTATTCACTGTCACGAAGTCACTTAAACGAAGAACGCGTGTGACGTCCGCACGCAACGAGCCCTACCGGCGGAGTGACGTGAACGGCGAACGCGACGCGCACCAAAGCAGCAACAACTGCGTTTCGACGCGGTTACAATTAAAAATCAACCTTATTGCATTGAATTTTAATACAAAATCAATTGAACGTATATGTTTTTTAAATGTCAGCAGCTGCGCACAACAGCCCCACAGCATCTGTCCCTTTTATTTCAATAATGAAAGAGCGAGAATTCTTAACATAGGGTGGATTTCAGGACCATTGTCTTCATGGGGAAAGGTGCGTAATTTTCGCGAAGCAAATAAAGTTTTTTTTTGTTTAATTTAATGCAAAAGGTGCAGGGCTTAAAGGTTAGCTATTTCTTTATTCTTTGTTTCATGTTAGATGATATCATCGAAGAAAGTTTATCTTAGTATTGTCTTTGGTTAACATAGCTTTTACACATTGAAAGAAAACAATTTTTTTACCGGATTAAAGCTATTTGTATACAGTGATTTCTCTAGAGCTGTGATACTTTTGACATTCAACACCTTTTGTCTTCAGTCACCGTGACCACGCACGCTGTGAAGCACGCGAAACGTCGGAAAAAATTAAATTTAAAATTATGTAAAAATAATTATATGTTTATAATAATACAAATAGCTAATACGGTAAAAAAATTTTTTTCTTTCAAAGTTTATCTTCTACGAATAGGGCTAGAAACATAACCCCAACATTTTATCCTGATCAGAAATCCCCATATTTAGAGAACTGTTGGCTTAAGCGCGGCTTTCAACCCTGCATAAGGCGTTCGAATCACGTGTCAGACACAGAAGCCTGATCACCTACTTGGCTATTAAAAAAAAACATATAGATATAAACATGCTATGTTCAAAATAAAGTGAGTACACTATACTTATCTATAAATGGATGAAAATATCTATATTTATAACTGATTAAAGAGAAAATAAAGTCAACAAAAGACATGAAAGTGACGTAATGGACAAAATTAGACAAATTGCATTGAAATAAAAAGGATTTGATGTATTAGTTTAAGTATGAAAGATTAGTGCTTCTATATAGGTTATATTATATAGTAATAAGAATTACAGCTACTTGAACATGACGTAACGGACCAATGCATGCATACGATACGATATTTTGATTTAATTTACTAAAAAAACTTAACAGTACATTTAACAATAATTATTTTATCAAATTAACGTCAAAATCAAAGTTTGTATAGAGATTTTTCGTTAGTCCATTACGTCACAAAGCAAAAAAATCTTAACTATGCCTATTTGACTTATAATCCGAGCTTCGACGTAAATCGTACAATACCCTTATGCCGGCGCTGAGTCATCAATTCATTTTAGCCATATTCTGGCTTAATACTGACCTACATTCGTGCTTTGTACTACGAAAATAATGACTGGATTCAAGGCTAGTTCATGAGGGGTCACGTATCAAAAACAACGAAACATTTTGAAATTTATTTTAGTTACCTTAAATAGAAATTAAATTTTAGTTATAATATATATAAGGGGTAGGCGGAGAGGATTTCCACTCACTACAGTACTGACATCAAAGATGCTTATAGTAAACTCTTGGAAAAAAATTGCCTGACAAAATCTGGCAATTTTTAATTGAATTTTTGATGAATTCTTTAAAACCGTTGTATTTTACTAAAGTAAGCAGTGTGACCTTGTGACTTCAGCGTGCGAAACTCATCCCCGAGGTCGTAGGTTCGATCCCGGATTTGCACCAATGGTTTGCGTATAGGCGCATTTAACATTCGCTCATAAGACATCGTGAGGAAGCCTTAGACACAAAAAGTCCATTTTTCATAGCACAGGGTGCAAACGGACAGGAGGCTCACCTGGTAAGTGATAACCACCGCCCCTGGACACTCTCAATACTTTGGTATACCCTTTGGGGTGCACTAGTGCGTTGTCGACCTTTTTAAAAATTAGTACGCTTTTTTCTTGAAGGACCCCTCAAAAGGCTCACCTACTCGCCTATTACATTGACAAATGATCTCGAAACAGACACAGTGCTCTGAGGCCCAGACCTAAGAAGGTTGTACCTGAAATCAACCTTAGTGATACTAGCAAAATTTTAATCAAAGCCTTTTTCATCTTGAGTGACTGAACACCGAGTTCTTCGGGACATATTTTTCTTTATTGAGAAATATTAACAGACAATAACTAAATTACGTACAAAATATAATCTTATTTTTACGCAAACAAACAAAAAAATAATAATTTTATAGTAAATAAAATCATTTTAATCCAGCCTAACTGTTATCCACAATAAAATTACTTGGGAAATACTTCGGATAATAAACTTATGATACACTATCGTTTTAACTGAAATAAAATTTTCACCGCAGTCATAAAGTACTCAACAAAAATCCTACGAAATCTAGTTTTTAATCCTCCCAAAAATATATATTCATCTATTAAATATTTTAGTAACAATAATTATTATTATATACTTTCGAACACAAATCTTCCAAGACTTATTTTAAGATAATTTTTACTATTATTATTACATTCTTTTTCGTTTAATACATCTGAAGCGCCAACTGTTGTGGTCTCCGACAGGATAACCAGCTGTGTGGAACACGTCTGCTCCACACCATAAAGCCAATTACAACCACAACACACACTTATGGAACACATTTTTTCTATTGATGATTATTATTTTGCGAATTTCTGTTTGTATAAGTGATAAATAGTGACTATTTATATACCTAATGAACTCAGCTTTCAGAGCTGTCCTTACATCACACATTTGGGGCGACCAGGCCGATATCAACAGTTAAATTGTTATACTAACTAACTGGTTTTTTTTTTTATTAAACACATGATATAAATTGACATAGATACGAAAAAAATATATAGAAAAATCGGTGCCGTCCCTATAACATGTGGACAAGACCAGCGAAATCAAGTAGATACAATATACAGTGTTAATACAAACAACCATAAAAATCTAAATACAAACTATAAAAGAATTAAACTATTTGAACTAAGAAAATATATTATCGGTACTGTGTCCTAATTCTACTCTTAGCTGAGGCCAGAGAACCATGAAAAATGTCAAAACTCTGTGCAATTTCATTATGGTAGCGACATAACCTATTAATTGGAGGGTTTCTGGCAACGTTTGTTCGACAATGTGGGATGTGAAAACATCTTCGATTGTGCAAATGAACTTGTATGGATAAACGTTCTAAGATTTATTGGCAATCCACAAATCCGTTAATTACCTTAAATAGGTATAGCGAGTCGATGTTTGCCCTACGAACGCTCAGAGATTCCAAGGTATAAAGGTATTTATTATTTTTAAGGGATAAATGGTATAAAAACTTTTTTTTATACATATTTTGTAGCGTCCTTGCACATGGAGGCACCTTACTTGGCAACTAATGACAGTCTACTTAACCTGTAGCTAATTAAACGAAACATGTAACATCTGCTATCTGATAGGGAGATGGAAGAGGAAGAGTCTGGTAGGAAGATCTTAGTTTCATACTGGAGATGTCCGATAATTTAGTTCTATACGATTGTACACCAGTACACTTACCGGCCATTAGGGTTTTTCAACTAATAAACAAATTATTAATTTCCTCCAAATTGCTATCAACTTTCTTCAACAGGAACTCCGTTAATTGTCTAATTAACAGGATTAACCCTAATCACCACTAATTGCCAAGGCTCGCGTGAATCATACCATCGTGTTACCAACATTAGGAAAATTTATCAAAATCGTTACATACCTTCACTGGGGCGCTTTCATTCGTAATCTTAAAAAAATATTTAAATATTAACAACCAGTGGCTACGAGCTTTTAAATCTGGGCCTCATAGGCAAGTAGGGCCTTCTGTGCGTGACCATGTCAGATTTGGATCGAATACCGTTAGACCCTTATATTTACATTATATTATACATATATTATACAGCTATATTGCTGAGATGATCACAGACATAATGATACAGATAGGGAAGCCATGTCCTCGAAACTTAAAAAAGAGTATTTTAAGTTCACGTACCACGTACGAGGGAGTGTTAAAATTTCAGAGTCGCTGGAGCCAATGGACCAACCACTCTTTTTAACTGACCAAAATCGCTGGAGCCAATTGACCAACCACTCTTTTTAACTGACCATAATCGCTGGAGCCAATTGACTAACCACTCTTTTTAACTGACCAAAATCGCTGGAGCCAATGGACCAACCACTCTTTTTAACTGACCAAAATCGCTGGAGCTACTGGACCAAACACTTTAAATTAACCAAAACGAAGTCTGGACGAGCCACTGGTCTCCAGTCTCCAATTGAAAATGTCTATAAAGGATTGCCTGCACATGTCAACATTCCTACACGAAATGTCGACCCGTCATAATACGCCCAGCTGTTTTAGCACCTTGCAGTCCGCTTTTTGCTCCGTCAGCTGTCTTAGATTCGGTGCAATGACCTATTAAAAAACATTTTGGCAATATGTTCGTGTTTTAGTATAAAAAAAATGATTTGATTTTTATTTTAAATAAAACTCTAGAGGGTAGACAAAATGATAAAAAAAACCCGTTTCCAACACAAAACAGTGCTTACAATATGCTTAACATAGTAATAATAATATACTAGGGCCACGAATTAAAGATTTAAGTAGCCGCTTAGTAGGTGCTTTTCTCAACAAATAAGTATCGCAATACAGCGAGTAAATACTGCCTGGTATACCACAGGGACCAAGTTTAGAATTTTCATCTTCTATTTATACAGTTTTAATAATTTTTATCATTACTAGATATTTTTTTAATATTTCTGATAAATACATTTGGAATGTATTTGTAATACTTAAATATGAAACGGCACAAATTAATGCCGTCATTAAAATAATTGTCATAATAACTAAGCCATTTGAAAATTACATGCACACCTTTTCTAAAGAGCTAATTGGGTGTTTAGTCTTGAACTTTAGGTGAATTTATTTTTAGAATTCATTAGGTTTATCGTTGTAAGAGGCTAGTGCCTATAATTGGACTGTAGTCCCATGGTAACAGGTCACCAGACTTCGTTCACGGACAGAATATATACAAAGATGACATATGTGTAAACTAAAGTAACAAACAAAATGAAACTAAATGGTTTGTGGGCGTGTGTGTCAAAGAATTTAATATCAATTCTACCTCAAATGATAACAAATTTTCCGTTGCATGGTAATCCAGCTTTTTAGAAATTTAGAAAGACCTGTTTTACACTTATTTTTACTGTTAATATATAATAAAGGTATACTATACTATACTTATTCGTTGAGCGAGCAGAGAGCAGTGTTGGCCAAGTGGCTTCAGCGTGCGACTCACATCCCTGAAGTCACATCAGGTCGGATCCCCTGCTATTCACCAATGGACTTTCTACATGCGCATTTAACATTAGCTCGAACGGTGAAGAAAAACATCGTAAGGAAACTTACGTAAGGCTTGCTTTAAACTCAAAAAGTCGCGGCGTGTGTCAGTCGCAGGTGATGACCTTGCCTATTCGATTGTCAAATGATCATAAAACAGGTACAGAAATCTGAGGCCCAGAACTAAAGAAAAGGTTGTAATGTTATCGTTTCGTTTAATTGTATTTATTTTAACTCTTAAGTTTTTTTAATGTTAGACAATTGAGTTAATCTGTAAGTCTCGTCACTGGAAGCTTCAAGACACTTCATCACCTATGGTATTCTCATTTAGATACCAATTTAATCAAAACAGACAGAAATATCTGCTCCATTCACAATTATAAATAATATCTCGATTATAACATCTTGCTTAAAGGTGCACAGCACAGACAGCTTTTCAAATAATTCTAACGGATATTAGAAATCGGCGCGTGCGCATCTGTGTAGCAAAAAAAAACACGACATATGCGTACGTTCAGATGGATTATAAAACCTTGTGAAATACTTTAGAAAAAACATCCATATCAACACTTTTTTTTGCTGATTATTTTTCACACGTCTACTTTTCTCCAGTGGTCTCGGGTTGCCAACATACAAAACCAGGTAACCACTTTAAAATGTTGTCATATTAAGATATTTACCAATCAGTGATGGCCCAAACATATTAAAAATAAGATATAAATGAGTGACTCTCCAGGTCTCAGATTTCTCTATGTTTCACGATTTGTCACCTTTCTTTTTCCTTCACCGTTCGAGCGAATTACTAAATGCGCACATAGAAAGTCCATCGTTTGGCTGGGGATCAAACCTACGACGACCTCAGGGATGAGAGTCGCACACCGAAGTCACTAGGCCAACAATTCAATTTTCGCATACCCTCCACATACCACAGACATCATCTCATTTAACCCTTTCAGAAGAACGACCAAAGTTAGATCTGATAAACGAGGTAGCTCTGGATATCCATCGCTCCCCTCACACTTAAAATGAATTTTCCTCTGGTTTTCATTAAAAATATAAGAAAAATGTGTACACACTTCTTTATGACCTTATTTTTCGAAAAATTATCTACTATATGCAACTTTACAGAAATTGGTTAAATAAGATAAAGTTTAACAAAGGGCTTTTATTATCATAGACATGAATACAAATGTTACAATTATTTCATTTTACATTACTACTAACATTATTACAGAATTTCAATAATTTTTAAAGAATTATTGCTATCATTGTTATCATTATATATTTTTGTTATTAATGGCTTCGAATCTCTTCGAATCAACCGTGGTAGGGACAAGAAAAAGATGGCACGTATCGGGAAACTGTGACGCGTAACACAAAAATGTGACGGTATTTTGTTATGTTTTCATATAAGTGCTTTTCACATTAAATATTGTATTTAATGTTACCTGTACCAATGTATCAGTGTGCCGAGCTTTTGCAAGCTTTTTTAAATAAATATATACACATACATACCACGTGCAACAAACACTGTTTAATAACATATGTTTAAATATTAAATTACTGTAATCATAGAAAATATACAACAATTCGCCATCATGAAAAAAAAGAGCCTCCGAAATTGAAAAGATCGAACGCGCGCTGCGCACGCGTCTCGCGTGCCGCTGCGACAGATGTTCGGTGGGTGGTTTTTTTTTACAATTTTTTTCTTCAGAGTACGTCCTTGTTCGGCCTCGCAAAATAGCGAGCACATGCAAGATGGTTGAACTCTTGTTGCCAAGTCACGAGTCACGTCTATATATACCTAGTCCAGACATAAGTTACAAAAGAAAAAACATTTTTTAAAGAAAGTAATGTATACCTACATATTTATTAAAATGTTAGCAAAATTAAAAAAAAAAACCCCTATATGACCACCTTTGGCTTTTAGACAGGCCTTTAATCTATGGATTTACGCACTGATTCCAAGGGAAATTTCGCCACTGCTACCTCGAAACATCGCCGTATCATTTGAAGCAGCAATTCTAAAATTGACCTCATTTGTTGAACTTATGGCTTGACTAGGTAAATAAAAATTTATTTACAACAACGCAAAACCCAAAGATGGCGGGATCGATTATTGTTATTTATTCCTTAAACTCTGAGGAAGGATTTTGGAGAGAAAAATTGCTAAAATTCAGTTTTATTGAGTACTTAGTTTACGTTTTTCCGGAAAGGCGAACAATCCCTATGAGGTTGCATAGCAAAGTGTTCCATATGTTGATCAGTACTAAAAAGGTAGGCAAACTCAAACTCAAATCATTTATTTCAATTAGGGCTATTTAAAAAGCCGTTCTGAAAGTCAAAATTACTACTATTACATTCATATGGAGCTATGGATATACAAGAAGCTCGATACTTCCTCTAAAAAGAAAAAAATAAGAAAATTGCGCGGTAAATTAGAGAATTTAATTAATATTATAATTATTTTTCAGTGCAAAGCGCCTTTACAATTTAAACGTTTTTCATGTAGCCTAAAACCTTATGTTCGACATAACATTGCCAGAATGAAAGCTGCAAATATCGTCAAAGAGGATGAAACAATGAATATAGTTTTAAACAAATGCTTCGATCGGAGTTATTATATTGATAAATTACATATAAAACAATTACAGTCGCTAATTGTTTGTGACATTAATCTTGAAAATCCATGTTTTTCACATGGCCAGTTATATACCAACAAAACTATACATATACGCGCCAGAAAATCAAAGAATATTGTATATCATAAGTTTTTAGTTATGTATACCAATTCAAAATCAATATTCATAGTTAAGACAGGACAACGTCTGACGGGTCCGCTAGTTATAAATAACTTTCGATTTGTTACATTTATATAAATATATATAACATCTATATAGTCTATATGTCGGAGCCACCTAGCTTAATAAGCCGTTCAATTAACGGCCTAGCCTCTTAACCAAACAGCTCCGTTTAACTAGCGGCCTGAAAGACGTTCAGCCCGTTGAACAAACAACTAGGCAAATTACTTGGATCAGATGACGTTTCATTACTTCCCTAGCCTGTTGACTGTCAATTTAAATTTAGTTCCACTATCTGCAACCCTCAAACTTGAAACGAAACTCAAACTATCAATGTGGCGTCGGAAAACCACAAATTTAATGGTGTTTTCAAAAGTTTTATAATAAACAACAAGTATAATGGTAGAGTGTTGTGACAATAACAATGAATTTAGCTGTGATTGACTCGAGCAATTTAATTTTTGAAGAAATATCTTTTATGCCAGATGATTCATCTTTTTTATTTCTGCCACATGGTCAGTCTATCGTAATGGCCTAACGATTAGTCAGTTTATTTAATGTTGTTACAAACGCTACGCTTTGAGGCCGCTAACTAAAAGTCGCCGTTTAGTTAAGAGGCTGGGCTGTCAATTGGCTGCGATATATCATCAAACAAAAACACTTGCCACTTACATAAAACAAAAATCAATGGCGCTACAACCTTTTAGGTCTGGGCCTCAGATTTCCGTATCTGTTTCATGATCGTTTGTGAATTGAATAGGTGATCAGCCTTCTGTGCCTGACGTACGCCGTCGACTTTGGGTCTAAGGCAAGCCGGTTTCCTCAGGATGTTTTCCCTCACCAAGCTAATGTTAAATGCGTATATAGAAAGTCCATTGGTGCACAGCCGGGGATCGAACCTACGACCTCAGGGATGAGAGTCGCACGCTGAAGCCACTAGGCCAACATTGCTCTGTCACACTGCAACTTACATAAGAAAACAATAATATTATTAAAAACGTATTTATTGAATTTTTCCTCTCCTAAATGAACTTTTTTGTAAACATATATTAATGTATTTAAAGAAAACACTTTTCTGCCGGATTGAAGCTATGTATTATAAACTTATTAATTTTTTTTACTGTTAACTGCATTATTAAAAATTATTTTACATAATTTTAAATTTTTCCCGACGTTTCGCGTGCTCTACAGCGGGCGTGATCACGGTGATAATACATAGCTTCAATCCGGTAAAGATGTGTTTTCTTTAAATGTGTAAAAGCTATGTTAAGTAACGCCAAGGAACTCGATATTAAGAAACACTCCAACTGTTCAGTCGTGGGACTGAACAGTGAACACATTTATTCACAAAAATTACATGCTTTTAATTATTATTACTGTCATAACCATTAGTTTCGTTTTGTTTCTATATATTTTGTATCCGCTATGTGGCTGGTGCCTATAACAGTACTATTATAGGCACCAGCCTCTCATAAAGCTGGTGAATACTAGCATAAAAATCCGTAAAATATTGTAAATTCATATAAAATGATAATGATAATCGTTTGTAAGAATGATCAACGAACGAATGGTGAACGGGGAGGGTGGCTTAGTGTTCTCCGCACAGACTATAAATGCGATATTTAACTATCTAAGGCCTAAGAACCGTACATGTCCGCAAATTTCTCGGACAAAACATTTATTATGAAGCAGTTTTGAAATTATATAATAATATTTATAGGTTAAATTGTTATAACTTTGTTCTAAAAATGTTATTTTGTATGGAATGTATTATGTATAGAAACTTATCACTTAACATCTAGTTTCCTATTTTGTTCATTTGAAAAATCGGCGATTCATTTGGCGATTCTTATATAAACGAATAGATTGTTTAGGTTGTATAGGGATTCAGGAAGAGGGAACACTGTCACCTATATAATATTTGTATAACAAACACATAAAACTAGGAACAATTTGAAACATTCTTGCTCACTCACTCACTCACTCGCAATTATGCCTCAATATTAAAAAAACTTCCAGTTATCGTCAGTTTGAGGCCATTCAAGTATTACGAAGGCACCTTTGGGGGGAGGGGGGGGTCTTTGATTTTCCTTTTTTAGGTGATTACGACAACAGTAATTATTTAGTTTATACACACATTGTCTATGCTTGAAAACGAAATGCATTTTAGAGGTTAACTACAAAAAAATTAATACATTTATGTACTATTATTTGTGAGATTGCTTTCTTTTGCAGACAAGATAAGGGGGGGGGGAATTGCAGTAATTCTAAAATTAATAAAAATGTCGCTAAACGAAAATTGGTCATTTCCACGTGATTTGTGATTTGTTTGTTAAGAGCGCAAAATCCACATAGCAACGACCAACCATATGACTCTGAAAGGCCTTTCAAACATCAGCTGATTTAAAAAAAACCTTTTGCATAACCTCCTTCGATACTCATTGTGCAAGAAGTTTGTTATACAAACGATTATACATCTTATCGCTTTCAATTAGGCGTCATTTTGGACTGTATAACCCAAAGTCCATTTCGTACTGTCCTTTATAGCACTTTGCTACACGTGCATTTAAAAAAATAAAAGAATAACAGGTAGCTATACAGCTGATAGTCAGCTGTTCCGAATTATGCGTTCGACTTTTTAAAAATAACGCAAAAACGTCATTCAAGCGAGAATAGAGCGTATCACCTTGACATAAGGGCTAACATTGTACGCAAAGTCTTGTAGTTATAACATTTAAATATATTTTTTCCAAACACAATGTATTTATAAACGAAGTTTAAGTCTAGGCGAAAATAGTTCCAATTTTCAGTACCCTTGGACAAAAATTCCTAATGCAAGAATATTTCTTAGATCGAATTCCGTACCTTTGAAATTGCGTAATTTTTTTGTTTGGAACCGTGAGAAGGTCAAAAAAGGATGCATAAGAAACTAGAATATCAATCCATCGCCATGTACAATTTTTTTATACCATTATTCTAACAATTGTGGTTACCTACACTTGAAGAACAACACAAGACATCACTATCTTGGCCTGAGATTGGGTCTATATTTTTATTACATTTAATTTACAGGACATACAATGTTTGTATTGGCCTTATTAAAAAATAATATTTGATACACAGTCAAAGGGTTAAGAGTCGGTCACTTCAGCCATTAGCAGCAAGCAAGACAAAGCAAACAGCTGATTTCATAGATTAAACTAAGGCTGTCTCTATGGTTCATGGCAAATTAGTATATACAGAATGTCTCAAAAAATAGTGTCAAGCGGTGTCCAGAGATAGAGCAGCCTTAGAGGAATCCAAATCTTTATTATTTAAAAATTACCCAAAAAGTTGAAATTCACCAAAAACAGAAAAAAATATTATAACTCCTAAACTACAATAAATGGTACAAAATACATAATTCGGGTTCCTCTAAGGGTGCTCTATCTCTGGACCACTGCTTGACATTCTTTTTTGGGAGACCTGTATGTATATGATTAATTCAATTCTAGTTATTGCCAAAGATACACTAAATTAAACATATTTTTAAGTAATGCTTCACAATACATCAAATAAATAAATAATATTCAATTTCTTTCTCCACGATTAAATATCAAGTGAAAAAGATAGAAGAGGATATGTCCGTAATTTAAAAATTTAAATGTATGCAATTTAAGACACTAACAAAGTAAAAAGTTCTGAAACATACAATTTTACAATGATTTGTACATACCACCAGCTTGCAAATGCAAATAGCATTTATATATATTTAATATAGTTTTACGTATTCCTGGTAAAGGTAAGAAATTGTTAGTATAAAAAACTAATCCGATGTCCTTAGAATCAGTACAAGCTTGGCTAGATTTTTTTTATATTGTTGCTGTATTTCCACCACCAATAACATCAAAACAATTAGGCATATTAAAGTATATGATAATGAAAAGGTATAAAAAAAATAATATCATTTATTGAAAATGAATTCTTGGTATCACTTATAAATTTCGGGCTAGAATGGGTACCATGAAAATTATAAAGAAGACTTTAATAGAATAAATATTCCAAATATACCATGTAAAATAATAACTCTAATTAAACTATTGCAATCACACTGCAACTACACAGCAGCTTTATTAACTACATTAAATAAATTCATTAGAAAAGAAGTTTTGCTTGAAACAATACCTTATTAAGGGCTGTATGTTGCATTGTTAAGTTCCCTTAATAATTGTAAATAATAAATATATTTGTATTATTATGCACCCAAGTGTTGACATCAAAGACTATGTTTAAGCTGCAACTCTTAACTAATTATATCTAAAATGTTTTAGTTGAAAAATCTGTAATTTTGAACAATATGTATTATGTTTTATAATCTGAATATAATATTTATTTTTAGAATAAGTTAATCATCACCAACTACTAAATTTAATCTTCTACAGTCTTCTTGTAATTAATGGAAAGAACAATGGATAATGTATTATACAATGGGAAAAATCATTAAGTCAGTTTCAGATAATCATTTAACGCTTTTTTAGGGAATGAATCAAATATCCATAAGCCACTTGTGTAACAATACAAGTAAACAAACAATACCAATGTTCACGAAACACAATTGTATTTAGGTTACGCTAAACAAGAATCGTTTAGTACGTAATTATTATGTGATTAGAAATTATTTACACTTGTATGAAATAAATTTAGCACTTACCAGGTAAGGAGCTTCCAGACTGCCCCATTATTTGAAAAATCACACACCAATAACGCGCAAGGTTCACGAACTTCCTGTTAGCACATATTTGTTTAGATAACTATTTACTACAACGAGTACAACCTTGATCACTTAATTAATATTTAACTTTAACACAATGTACTTAATTCGTATTAATTATTATCAATAAATTAAAAATACACACGCGGCTTAGACAATTCTTATTTGAATCTTGTTAGTTTCGGTTTATATTTACCCCAACAACACATATTAAAAATACTAGGTTAATTTAATTATATTATATTTCATTCCGTATATGTAATCTGGTGTACAAAACAATAAAATAATCATTATTTATAAAAAAAATTAGAATGTTTTTATCAGTTCAAAGTTTTATCTTCTTGACAATTGACTAGATGAAATATTGATGAACCATCATCATTCTTTGATAATTCCTTTGAAGGTACAAGTGTCAAAGTGTTACACGTTGTAAAAATACAACATTAGAAAATAATTTGTCTGCATGTTTCAATATTTTCCTAGGTATATTTAGTAAACAATTAATACGAACAAGAATATTTTCAGCTGCGTATATTTTAACGGCATTTATGATATTACAATATCCTGATACTGAAAGACAATTGTAGGAAGCGAATGACAGTGATCATACGTATTGTTTTCAAGGATGCTTTTAAATAATAATAAAACTGACGTTTAGTGTATAAGAGACGCCTACTCTAGATGGTCAAGTTAACTTATTAAAGTTATAGCCAACGTGTAGTTTACGATTCTGCGTTGTAGGGTCCTCTAGTTTATGTATGTCCTTTTGCCTTACTCTGAATTAACACGAACTGGAAAAAAAATCCCTTCACTACTTCATACGGCTGCCAAATGTAGACTTACAACACAAAAATACAAACCAAACTAGTAGCATGCCAAAAAGCTATGGAAAGGAGCGTACTAAAAATAAGAAAAATACATAAAATTAAAATCGAAAAAATAAGAAGAAAAACCAAAGTGATAGATGTCATTTTACTGTAAAGCATAAGGGGCAATGGGTGGGACACATAGCAAGATACACAGATAAATGGTGGATTTTAAAAATAACTTTATAGAAAGGACAAAGGGGAAGAAGTAGAATAGGCCCCAAAAAGATGAATAGAAAAAGAAGCGATAAAAGGAAGCGAATTAAGAAAGAAGTTAGAAAAAGCTGGACTTTATCCCTGAAGAAGTTACGATCGATGGTACTGAAGGTAGATAGGATATATAGGATAACAAGATAATAATAATGTATAAAATGTAAAAAAATATAACCTGTGTATTATATTTAGTGTCATAATTGGAAATTAAACGGGCTACGGCTAAATAATAAATATTATTATTTTGCCTTACTCAAAGCTCTTGCCATTAAACTACTATGACTAAGGTACAAACGTCATTAATATTAATCACCCTCTAAGGGTGATATTCAGAAGCTTAGCAGAAACTATGACTCCCGTATGTCAATCATCATCATCATATAATTCATCTCTATGAATATTAACTTTATGGACTTGCAACCAACCTTACAGCTGAAATGTGTTTTTAGATGTTCTGTAAAATGTTAATTACTATACAATATAGACAAATTAGCTCTAGGGTTTTTTTAGCTCTGGCCACTTTAATAATTGAGTCTAGAATATTTTCTCTATGGTTATATCTACAAAAACTGATATTTCTTGTCTGGGGAAACCAATTCAAACTTTTGAAAAGTTATATATAAACGGAAGTTTTTGAGTCTCTCGTATGAAATGGAAGTACAATTAATTTAGTTTGCTGAACTATTTTATGTCATAAAATGGATAAAAAACAACAATTACTTAATCATGAAAGTTACCTTATAAAGGAAATAGAGCATTATGAAAATAAAATAAAAGAAGCGTTGAACAATGAGCAATCCAAAACAACTTACATTGAAAGTGATAGGTAACATAATTGTTTACGTTTTTATTTATTTAATTAATTCTCACATTGTTTAGAATACCGATCAAAATCTAAATATAACGTCTAACTAGACGTGAGATGAAATAAATATTTCAAATGTATATATTAATTCCTTTAATTTCGGTGATTCTTATAACAATTTAATTTAATGTAAATTTTATATCATTGAAATGTTATAACTATGACCATCCAGAAATTCTTCTAGTTATATGAATCTGATAACATATAATTTTAAGAGTGTTTCTTTTTTATTAAAACACAACAATTAGGATCTTCTTCACATCATATGAGTTGTATGTACTGTTTCTATAATTTAATTTCTTAATTACAGCTCTGATTTAGAATATGAATTGAAAATTAATAATGAATCCTCATTATTGGACTTGAAGCTTGAAAAAAAACATATAAAGACATGTTATTTAGCAACAGCTGAACTAGCAGATGTAACTATTGTGGAGTTTGTGATAAATATTCTTCCTGAAGACCCTGAATTTGATGGGTAAGTTATTATTTAGATTAAAAGTCATTGGTTCACTTGCTCACTTAGCTATAATTATAAGATTAAGAACAATACAGTATTTGAATAAACAAGGAATTCAACAGATTTTATTCAACATTCAATAAGAAATACGAAAATCACATGTTAGTGATCCATAACAACAAGCCATAATTTTCCTGAACCACAATAATCAAGTTCTGATAGCAAGTATTTTGAGTGTGTTCTTTGATAATTTATTGATTAAGATAACCTCATAATAAGCTATATATGTATTTTTTTTGTAAACATAAGGAAGAACTGTTAACTGAAGTCCCAGTAATCATAATATGGTTCTTATCATGTATTTAGTCAAATAATGTGGTTTTAATTAGTGATATCTTCATGTTGTTATTGCTGCTACAGAAAATTGAAGATAATTGTATGAACTTTGTCATCTTTCAGAGTACCAATATTAGAGCCTGGCGTGTGGAAAGAGATAATGGCAGAATGCAGAATAGGAATGGTACCATTTTCAATCAGCTTCTTCTCTCACCAACCTGTAAGTATTTTTTTTAAATTGTCTTTTAACAGAGACAACAATTTGGAATAATTTATAACTAATGGGTAATTGAAGTCTACTCTAATATTCTGATTATAACTGCTTCTTTTTTGTTTGTTATTTATAGTTAAATTTCTTATTTTTTTTTATAATAAATGCAATCTGTGTTTAATGTGTGTCTTTGTATGTGTATTCTGTTTCTGCTATTTGTGTAATTCTTTTTATTATTAACTAAAATAAATAATTATATTTTCAGAGTCGCCCATTTGCACCAGTATCCTTTAGGAACCTACAAGTGTTGCCAATTAAAAAGCCTCAAGAAATGGAACTCTCTAAATCAGTGTTGCCACGTTTGACGAAACCATCTGATGCTATACAGGTAACAGAAATTACTTATGACATAAATAAAATATATATAATAAAACCCATATCACCTTTATTTAGATTTTTTTGTTAAAACAAAGGATTTCATTTTTTTCAGACACTTCGTAGTTATGAGAATGCCTACCGATCAAGACGGACTACATTAGCTAATTTATCGGACAGATATGGTGACTTTGTGACCTTGGAATCAAAGGTAATATTAAAGTAGCTATAAAAGGAATTGTAGAGCAGTGTTGGCCTAGTGGCGTCAGCGTGCGACTCTCATCTTGATTACATTGTCATTACATATTGTCTCTAGTAGTGTGTTAGGGTCGATTCCTGGGAAAATAATTTATAATTAAGTATAAGTTCCTTTGAAAACCGTTGGTCAAATTTCAGAGATACTTCCAAGATCCATATTCTAATTCGTATGTTAAGTCACAGTCTTGAGCGCTGTCAAATATAAAAAAAATTTTTTTTGACATTTCTTAAAACTTGACATTTGATTGACGATTTAGAATATGGTGGCTTAGGGCGCACTGTGTGTCAAATACTTTTTAACATACGGAAGTCATACTTAGGACTAACTTTTGACTTCTAATCTTGGTCTAGGTGTAAATATACAAAGCATATTTGAAGTTTTTTACATAAGTCTTACACCGATTTGAATGACTTTTTTGGATATGTTTGGCCCTGGATAGTTTAGATTCACAAATCAGACCGGCAGTTGGCTCTGCAGTCGGCATCTAGGTTATTTATGTATACATCAAATAAACAGCTGGTATATATATAAAGCTTCTGTTTGTTGATCAAACTCCTAAACGGCTGGACAGAATTTAAAGAATTTTTTTATTCAAATAGGAGTTGAGAATGATTTACATTATTAGATATTATGTATGTAAGACGTCTGTTGTAGTATATACAAAATAATTCTAATAAGTTTGGAGTAATTTGTCTGACATTTAAAGACTGTCTAAAATTATGATTTTCCTTCAGCAGACCTACCCTGGAATTCTATACATAAGTTACGTATATACAATTTCAAATTGCGACATCAGTGCGGTATTGAGTTGGATATATAGAGTCATTGAAATCAATGGATCAAATGTTTTGTTTAATTTCAGGTTGATGGCGGTTATATCATAAAATGCGATGAAATATTGAACCTGACGTGGTTATTGCAAAACAAGAATTCTCATTTAACGAGATTCCAACACAAAATGAGCTTTGACTTGGAATATATTGGTGAGTACAGTTTTAACTTAAGGAGATTGTGCGTTGGAACACCCTTATGTACTAAATTAGTTTGGTAATCGTGATGACTATTGGTGGCAGCTGTCATCAACAGAAGTGTAGGTAGAACACAAAATACCGTCCGTATCACATCGACGTCCGTCGTTCCACAACTGAGCGTTTTCTAAGGCAGTTGTTGTGGAACTTTGTGGAACCAGCTGCCCACTGAAGTATTTCCGAACCAATTCCACTGAGGGTCCTTTAAGAATAGACCGTACCAATTCTTAAAACGCATTGAGTATGCCAAGTGAGCCTACTGCCCGTTTTCCTCCTGGTACATAAAAAAATAATAAGAAATCAGCATGTCTAGTCGCATAAGTCCGATTCTAGCCAAAGACAAATGGTAAATGACACAGATGCAGGAATGTGTATATGAATATGACCTATAGCTCTTTGAAAGTTTTTATTTTATCTAGTTTTTTGATAAAATAAACAGCCTTCTTCAAGATAGGCTCAGGTTCAACCATGTGTACTATGAAAATACAATAGGGGTTTGGAGTACAAAGGTTGTCAAAATCCAATAGTAGTTTGGGGTACAAGGGTTGTCAAAATACAATATAAGTTTGGGGTACAAGGGTTGTCAAAATCCAATAGTAGTTTAGGGTACAAGGGTTGTCAAAATCCAATAGTAGTTTGGGGTACGAGGGTTGTCAAAATCCAACAGTAGTTTGGGGTACGAGGGTTGTCAAAATCCAATAGTAGTTTAGGGTACAAGGGTTGTCAAAATCCAATATAAGTTTGGGGTACAAGGGTTGTCAAAATCCAATAGTAGTTTAGGGTACAAGGGTTGTCAAAATCCAATAGTAGTTTGGGGTACGAGGGTTGTCAAAATCCAATAGTAGTTTGGGGTACAAAGGTTGTCAAAATCCAATAGTAGTTTGGGGTACAAGGGTTGTCAAAATCCAATAGAAGTTTGGGGTACAAGGGTTGTCAAAATCGTATAGAAGTTTGGGGTACAAGGAGTGTCAAAATCCAATAGAATCTAACAAGAGTTTGACATCCTGGAGTCAAACCGTCTCCGTTGATTGAACAATGTTTTGTTGTTTACCACAACAAGTAACAAGACAAAGTGCTGTCAAGCATTATTTGTGTATTGGTTAGTTCATTTTATGACATCGTAAGCCAGAACAAGCAACTTCGGAAGCTATTAGGTCAAACCGAAACTATACTTGTGTAACAGAAGTTAAATTGTACTGATATATATTTTATTACTCGAAGTACCTGGAATCATAAGTATGACAAGTGGAAAATACAAGACGACACAGGGATTCCTACTGTGGCTAGTGCACTTGCTTATTTTGGTTTTTGTTTTTCTTTCCCTAAAATATTATCCAGAGGTGAGTGTTCTGAAGAGTTGGTTGATTTCCTTGATGCCTCATTCCATACAAGCTCAAATAATACCAAATCTTGATGGCTGTAAATATTTTATCGTCCGCTTTACTTGTCATTTTGAGAGATAGCTAGATAGCTGATACAACTATCAGTTCTCAATAGTTTTCCCTAGGATATGCTACCTTCAGGTTGTAGAGAGTCGTCTTTTCTCTATGGCTAGCAACTTACCTACTAATAGGTGTCCACTAGCTGCAGTAGGCTTTTATTGCTGTCTATAAAATACGTTTATAACGTATAAATATATATTTAAAAAGTATAGGCTATAATAATAATAATTATTATTATTATAGGCTGTTTGTATAATGTTTTTCTTTACAATCCTTGTTTTTTTATCTCAAAAATTGCATTTTTTTCTTAAATACATATATGTTTTATCAAACTTGTTGATAATATCAATTATGATATTTGCAGATGAATCGTACGTAAAAATAATTCGAAAAGCGAACAAGAAGCTGGAAAACCAATCAATACAGACAGACGAAAGGACACAGTTACTCTCTGCTATAATAGATGCCTGTCTTCTAGCCAAGGCTTCGCTGGAAAGCCAAACTGAAAGTGAAAACGAAAGGATCAAAGAGACACCTCAAAATGAAGAAAATATTATGGCTCCACCAAAAACTATTCCAAAAAAATTTAAAAAAGCATCTCCAAGATCAGCTTTGGTCGAAGATAGTTTTAAAAAAGCAAAAACTGATCTGAATTTGAATAAAAAGAAAAATATTGCACTTAATAATAAAAATTCACAGCCTCATAACAAAAATACAGATAAGGAATTGATAAGAAATGAAAATATGGAAAGAGATAATAAGAAACAAGGTAAAAAGCCGTCTAAAATAAAGGTTGTCAGTGAAAAAGATATACAGACAACAGATGCCACAATTAAATCCGTCAATGTTGCCAACAAGAAGACTATTCAAATTACTGAAGATAGAATTATAATGACGGGAAATAGTAATATAGAAAATAAGAAAAGAAAACTTGATGCTACGGAAAAGATACCTGTTAAAAAAATTAAGTCTAATATAGAAAATAGGAAAGAAAATGTAAATAAGGACAGTGGAAAACCTAATACAGACAAGACAGATAAAGTGACAGAAAAGCAAATCTCTAATACAAACTCAGTGACAAAAAATAATGCCAAGTTAAAGCCAAAACATAATGCAAACAAGGAAATAAACAAAAATGGTTCTAATGGAATTGAAAAAATTCAGAAAAAGGTTGATAAACAAAATGGACCTAATATTGATAATCAAAAGATGCCAACAAACACACAAAATAAAGAAAAAACTGGAAACTTACATAAGCTAAACAAACCTGGCAATTCACAGAAGATAAATCAAATAACTGGTTTACAAAAAGAAAACTCTGGCAATCTAAATAAAATTACTGAAGAAGGTATTGTAAATATAAATAAAACAAATAAAATTGGAAATCTTCAGATAAAGGATAAACCTGTTTCACAAAAAATGATTGAAAATACAAATAGAGGTAACACAAAGATCCAGAATAATAACACTGATAAAGGAAATACACCAAGTATAAAGCCGGGAGATAAAAGAAAATCTTTAGGCAGTGGTGGTAAATCGAAGATTCCTCAAAAGAAGCCAGAATTTAAGAATCCCTTACTACTTAAGACAGGTAAAGTATCGGGGCTTGGGTAGTAATTTATTAATCAATTAAAACTAAATAATAAAACATAAAAAAACTTGTACCGTGAAATAATTAATACAATAAAATGTAATTCTAACTGTATTAGCTAAAAAAGAATGTATGAATATGAAAATTACAAAAAAAAATATTACCAAACTTTAAAAAGTTAGTCTAATTGAAGTCTATAATTAAGATTACTAAAGATAAAAAAATTGATATAAAATCCCTGCACTCAATCTATAAATTAAAAAAAATGGTTGTCTGAAAAGTCGATTTACAGACAATAGTTTAACGTGACACCGTCATAACAAAATATCGATGAAATGATTGCATACTTTAGTCTTCGAGTGGAAGAGAGATAGATGCGGCGTAAGCGTAAGCGTACAATGCACGTAACGGCACAATGAGCGTAACGGGACAATTAGTCATGCTTTTTCGCGCGTGAAGTCTGCGTTCATCGATTTATCGGTTACGTCAAAAATTTAGTACAATTACTAATACACGTCAGAAGTAAAAAAATGGTCATTTCTGCGACTAAAAGTTACCATGATTTGTGGCATATACAGTATAGTACAGTTATATATAGGCGGTCCGTGTCTATAGGGAATCGTGTTGTAGGAGTATTCTCGTGAAATAGTTTTTATAAATAATTCAGAAACTAGGGAAAATCATTATAAACAACTTATCAGAAATATAACTTCTAACTCTAGAAATATAAAATCTACGCGTTATAGGCGAGAAATACCGCATTTTATGAGGGAAGGAAACCGCGTTATATGGGGGATTACTTATGTATTAATTTCACTTATATATATTTACAATATATTTACTTTCTAGAAGTAAACAGTCGCATTTATATATTTATTTTTATTGAAACTTTATCGTAAAGTGTCGATCGTCATATTTTCATCGACACTCACGCGCAACCGCTAAAACTGGTCTTGATTGTGTCACACGTATACGTGCGTGGACGTATCTTAGAAGTAGTGCGAAGATGTCTGTATGCTTAACACTGTTGTTGTGATATATATTACTGTAATCGTTAAAACATTTATTTAATTCAAAATGGTGCTTCTTTCCTCTACCCCATAGATATTTTATTTTTAATATTACAAGTCTCAAATGGCAACACCATTCAAGAGTTTCGCCATTCCAACGTTTTTTATTAAAAGTACTGAGCCATGAAATTGTCCAAAATATATAAATCACACACTTAAATAAATTTGCAATACCAGATTTCGCTTATATTGTGGACACCGACGCCTAACCTAGTTATTATTTTGTTACTATAGGTACTCTTAAACCGTCGAGTCTTCCAGCAAAGTCGAAACTAACAAATATACCAAGTAAGTTGTAGTAAGCCATTTTAACCCAAAAAAAAGTTTTTGACAGTGAAACTGACAATTGGCTATTTGACAGTAAATTTTGTTATAAGTATCTTTGAGCAGTGTTGGCCTAGTGGCTTCAGCGTGCGACTTGCATCTCTGAGGTCGTAGGTTCGATCCCCGGCTGTGCACCAATGTATTTTCGTTCTATGTACGCATTTAATATTATCTCAAACTGCCTTAGACCCAAAAATCGACTTTTTGGCGTGCGTCAGGCCTACTTGCCTATTAGATTAACAAATAATCATGAAACAGATACAGAAATTTGAGGCCCAGACCTAAAAAGGTTGTAGCGCCATTGATTTTTTGTATCTTTGTAAAACATAACTTTAAAAAGCATTATAGAGTAAATAAATTTATTTTAAAAGACCCATAAAAGGCAGTCACGTGACAAAGCGATCACAGATTAGTGGCAAACAATGACGCTGTAAGTAATGCCTACGCCTAATACTGTCTTTAATTTAGTATTTATATTTATTTGAGGTTTGTTTACTGTCACGGTACGTCAAAGGTACGTCGCACGCCATCTTGCCTAGAGTTTTGGCGGGTTTTGAATGATTAATGTATTTTTTGAAAGCAAAACAATAAAAATAACAATTTGTACAGGTTTTGTTAGTCAGTGATAAATCTGAAATGGTTTTTAAAATCTTGTCATATGTTCACTGTCACAACCAGTAATTTTGTGGTGATACTATGTATTTCTTAATTAACAAATTCAGATGTAGTATGGAAACGTAGACCCATAAGGATTTCGTGTTCCGACTGCAAGTGGGGCCTGGAAAATTGGGAAAGTTTGTCTTTAGAGAGCCCATAAGAACTGTTCAACGTTTGAATTCGTTGCTCATACTACGCTAGCTAATGTGTCTAGTTGCCCAATGTTAAACAAAGATGGCGCAATTACCAAAATAAACATTTTCCTTTCTCGCGGCAGAGACCGACAGATCTCCTTATTATTATATTATATACCTAAGTTGTCCCATAAAATACTTATAATTGTTTAAAATACGCGTGAAGTGAATTCTGGTAATTGTTTGATGAATTCTTTAAAATTTGTACATAAGTGGTCAGCAATACGAGATAAACAGCATAACGAGTGTGGCCTCTTGCCAGAATCACAGTTTGAACCCTTCTGGGCGTGCTTTCCACGATGCTTTAATAACGTTTTGAGGAATAAGTTCTGCACGCACTCTTTTCAGCCTTGATTATTTATGGAGCAGGTTTCTTACTCGTCTCTTACAGACATTCAATTAAAAAAAAGTTAAAATATGTTTTTATGTTACCAACCGTATTTGGCCGTGTTTTAAATAATTACTGAAAAATTTAAAAAAAACTGCCATAATTGCTGCGTATTTTACACAATTATATTATTACACTCTATGGTACAACTTAGGTATATATTCATAAGGTCTGTGGTCTCTGTCGCGGGAAACTGGCGCGAATTTTTATAACATAAAAATCTTTTATAAAATTAGGTTAATTATTATGAACGTAAAGTTTGTCCGTTTTTTTCAAAGGAGTTTGTTTAAATTTGTATTTTTGTATCTTTCCAAGAAAAAATTCACACCATTTTCTTCTTTTCAGTTGTGAAGCGGCCATAATTGTGGATCGATTAGAAACTTTTAGAGTATATTAGTATCCAGAATTGACTTTTTCAGTAGAAAACGATTGCAAACCACACTTAAACAAATGGAATTACAATTATTGTTCTATTAAAGTCTCATTTAAGTAGTTCATTAAATTGCCCTCATCCAGATAAAATATAAATTCATTTGTTAGAAAACTGATAATAATATTTTTTTCTTTATCCCGACGTAAACTAAACTTGGGTATAGTATTTATGTCCAGAAAGAAATATATATGGATGTGATTTTGCCGGAACAAAATGGTTGTTATTTTAAGTCTGGTTTATGTAATAAAAATGTATTTACAATTTCGTTTGTTTCATTTAATTATAGAATATTACGTAGACGGACTATGGTATAGACCAGGCATCAGCGTTCAGCGTGTGAGATAGCGAATGATCGACACAACTTCATAATGTATATCTATATGCCATTATCGATATTCTTACCGATGAAAGGTTATATTTGATTCTTTACTTTCACTACGCCTTTTACAGCCAATTATGCAACAATTCACCATGACTGTCTGTCATTAAAATATGGGCTTTACTTGGGTTTCACAGATTTATCAGTAAGCGGTGAAAACTTGTTTGTCACCAAGGCCTCGGTGGCATACAAGGAAAACCCGATACGCAAATAGAGACAGAAAAACTGATACTGTTTCGCTCGCACTTAAGCATTTCACGTTAATGCCTTCTCTCTTTAGTTATTATTGTTATTTTAGAAGCTCATCTGGTTATATATCGTCTCTACGGATTAGTATAATTAATAGAAAATAAAATGTCAGAGTGACAATCTTTTCTCTTACTGTGTTATCAATTATTTTCTTTATTTAATGTTTTCTTCGACGTATACTTTTAACCTAATATACATACTAAAGTCTCGAAGAAGTTTCACTACTGCCTAGCCTAGGAACTATTATTATATGGTGCTCGCCACACGCGCACCTATAACTGTTAAGATGGTCGCCCAAAAAGGGCCGTCATCGCAGCCCAACGCACCACTGCCGGCCTTTGAAGGAGAAGGAAGCCCAGCTAACTAGTGACAGCTTTTTCAAAATTAGTAAATGTCAGAGACATTCGACTAATTATTATCCGATTAAAAATTAGGAAAACAAACAATCATTTTGGAAATCAATATATTTCAAATAAATTACAATATATCGAATAACACTTATTAACAACACGACGTAGAGTACTGAAAGAAAAAAAAACAGTATAAAAAAACTCTTCAATAAATAAACTAAAATACTGGAGTGTAAAAATAAATTAAACACTAAAAAAAATTGCACATGAGTAATGTGGGTAGTCTACATACTACCCACTTTTTACAATAATTATTCTATAGAATCATTTCGAATTTTAGAACATTTACCATTAAAGACAAGTATAATTGAATGGTTAATATAAATTTTAGGTGTTCATAATAGCATCATTCAAATAAAATTCACTTTAATAAATTGTATGGAAAATGCTTTCCAGCTAAACCGTATACTTGACAAAGTTCAAAGACTAGTTCAAAGGGGCGCAATATTAAAACACTTTGACAGGCATCACGTGATCACATCACATCACGTGACAATGGTATCCGTCAGGATTACAGTGGAAAATAGCTTTTGTGTATTGTGTAAAAGAATCGTTAGATTGATAAGAGTCTCTCAAATAGCCAAACGTTTTTGTCTCACGCCCCATATCGCTCTAGCTCTTGTTCATAGACAAGTCAATTGTCAATTCACATCGTTTTGTCATTGACAAATCTATCGGCTACATACAAGTATCAAGTCATTAAAAAGTTCTATGGTAACTACATATCTAAAACTACTAAATTAAAAGATCTAACCTCACAAGTTTCTTCAAATTTTCGTTCGTTACTCTGAAGAAACAAAAATATATTTGGTAAATAATGCTTTTTACGTAAAGCGTTGCGTTCATCGTAAATAACTATAGATTACTTAGTTACGTGACCAGGCGTGTATATAACAAACAAAAAAAATAGTAACAGTAATAAACTGTCGATTTGAAAGTGTCAAGACACCACACGACACACGTCATTTGTAAAGTGTCAATAGTCAGTAACAAGTGACACTTGACACATACTTGTGACGCTGACTCACAGAAGCAGGTTGCTTACTTGTCTTTCAGAGAATTCCAGACATTCAATTAAAAAACGTAAAAAATCTTGTCTTACTTGCCGACCACTTTTTTGTTTGGCCGTATACATTGGTTTGAAAGAATTCATCAAAAATCGACACTAACTCTTTACATCATAAACAAGAGAGGACACGAAAGACCACTCAAACGGGTACATTAATATATATAAATAAATTAATAGTCTCCGAAGCACATTTGATACTCGATGTTATGCAATAATAATTATTTTATTATTATATTAATTCTGACCGGAAGATAATTTTTTCTCCAGCTCCATACAACGAATTGGACGCTCCGGATCCGAATACTCATCTTGGTGCATCACTTTCTTTTCAATCTGTAAAATCAAGTGGTCACTGTCAACTGTCATCTGTCACTCAAAGTCAGTGTTGCTGTTAACGAAAAAAAAAATATAATAAGCGGGCAAATATAATTACTTAATTACAACATTATGTACCAATATGAGTGACTTCAGACGTGCGTGGATTTTCAATTTTAACTCAAGAGTTACTCGACCGATTGAGTTTCTGATAACACAATTGTGAACATACACATACAAGTACAGACTGACAGACAGACCTTTTAATCATCACATTACCTCTGGCTCCCCCATCAGTGTATTGGCCAAATACGGCGCCCGCAGAACAGCTCGCCAGTACAACTTCTCGACTGGCCTATTCACGCACCATCCAGCCACACGAATGCCCAAACCGCGCCAGTATTCCACTTCACGACTAAAAAAACCTCTTCAAAATTCACTAGAGCTCATTTTATTTAGCTTGAAAGTGGTACAATACAAAAGCCGCCTTAGGCCCTAAAAGTCGACGGCGTGTGTCAGGCACAGAAGGCTGAACACCTACTTGCCTATTAGATTAACAGATGATGATGAAACTGATACCTACATAAATCTGAGGCCCAGACCTAAAAATGTTGTTGCGCCACGATTTGTTTTTATATTATATACATTAAATTCTTTTGTTTAATGTAACTTCTTAATTAAATGCCAATGCGAACTATGCGGCCGGTAAAAGGTCTTGTCAAAACGACAACACGAAAGTCAGTCGTTGTGCCGAAGTAGCCGTAAAGGTACTAAATAATAAGCTAGATGACGTCATAATACCAGACAATTAAATGGATATTAAATGAAAATTAAATATGAAATAAATTATTTTTTAATATTCCATCTGAATTGCGAACATAAACTCCATAATAAACACAGAGTATTAAAAATTAATCAGTGTTACGATAGCAACAGTCTGTGACACATTACATTTTTAATAATCTATGGACGCGTCCGCTTGGTGCGTTTGGCGCCAATTGACGCTATTAGTTTACACCAATTATGAAACGAGATAGTATTTTTTTTGTTGACATTAAAAATACAAATATATATATTGCAGTGCGTCTATAATGTTTGGATGTGCAGGTGTGGACTTTTTTACGCCACAAAGCGAGCTGTATCACTGATAAGGCTGCGTTTAACTCAGTTTGTTGTCTCTCTCACGCGCTTTGTCCCCGCATATTCCGTTTCGTTAGACTTATAGACAATAGTTTTTTAACTGCTATCGCGTGTAGAATTTTTCGATACCAAATGAAATAAAATAACGAATTACAATCAATCTTATCAATGTTAAATTGAATTATTAACAGTTTTTGTTAATTTAACTATAACTCTTAATTTTAATAACTAAACCGTTAATCTTATCCAAAGTTTGTGACTGAAAATATTAAAAAAAGATTAAAAACTAACCAAACTTGATATATTTTACATTAATTTAATTTTAATCTAATAACCGTTAGTATCGGTATTGTATCGGCAAAAAGGCTTGTCGATGCATCCCTAGTCTTAAAAAAGTAAAAGAACAAACTACTTGTATGTTTTAACATATCTTAAACAAGTTGAACTGTCTGTCAAAAGTAGCATAACTTTTAAAGACATCCGAAACAGTAACTCACGGACTGACGATGTCCTTGTGTAGGAGAACTGCGCTGACTGAACACCATCGAGCTGTCCAACGCCAAAATGCTGAGTGGATCACGTCCAAGAAGCGAACTAATGCCTGCATTGCCAAACGACCGGCGAATCTAAAAAAAAATTTAAACCGATTGCAGGGTACACTAACTCACATTTTTGAAGTAAAATTTCTTTCTCGGCGTTGTAAAAAAAATTACCGTCACATTTTTCGGTTACGCGTCACATTTTAACGTTACGCGCCATCTTTTTCATGTCCCTACCACGGTCGATTCGAAGAGATTCAAAGCCATTAACAAAAATATATAATAACGATAACAATGATGGTAACAATTCTATTATCATTAATGAAATTCTGTAATAATCTCAGTAGTAATAACGTAAAATGAAATAATTGTAATATTTGTATTCATGTCTATGATAATGAAAGCCTTTTGTTAAACTTTATCTTATTTAACTTTATTTCACCAATTTCTGTAAAGTTGCATATAGTAGAACATTTTTCACTTCTTACGTGTGTACACTAGAACCCCCTCCTTTTTTGTATAACAGGGGGCAAACGGGCTGGAGGCTCATCTGTTTTTAAGTGATACCGCCCATGGACACACATTACCACAAGAAACTGGACTTTTAAGAGTTCGTCTCTCATCATTCGTAAAACATGACCACCACGAAAAAGTATTTTAATTTAATATAAGCAAAATGATTCTCAAATAACATGTCAAAAGAAACCCCGGAATTACCTGATACTTATACACTTCACATCATCATCATCCGCCTCGTCTATAAAAGTCTCCCAAAACTGACTTACCGAGGGTTTGTGGGTCCGTTCTCAGCATCATAGTTAAGAGCACTAAAGCAGTACGGACGGTAGCTAATGGCTCCAACAATATTGGGATCTTTTTTTCGTATCTAAAACGTAATCGCCTTCATAGTAAATATGGTTCACCACCACAAATGCGTGTTTCACGAAATTCATATGTATGATGTGTAACTATTACGTTACGAGAAATTTTTTGACAATCACCAAAAACAGGTCAAGCTGCGTTTTTGAAGTTGGTAAATTTTAAAAGCGAATAATCTTGGTGTTGATATTTTTTTCGAGTTCCATTTCGATCCCATGCATCGAAAACATCGTGGGAAAACCGGTGATCACGACTGATCACCTACTTGCCTATTAGATTGACATATTAAAAAATCAAATAATTTTATTATGGAACATAAAATGTTGGTGTCACTTATTTCACGTCATTAAATTTGAAGTAGACATCCCTACTCATCGGCAAAGAAGGCAGAGGATGAAGGACGAGAGAAAAAGCCGTAAAAAAACACTCGGAATTCTTTTAAAATATCAAATAACACTTATTTTATAACAAATATCGCAAATTAATGATAAGTAGCCTGTCTAGCACTAGTCCCAGGCCCTTTTATCAACTAGATAATCGTTAATATAGTGAGCCTTATAAACACGAGATATGAGGCCCAGACCTAAAAAGGTCACGTCACACGCCACTGTTTTCTTAATGTTTAATAAATAATATTATCCTATTACACGAATTTTTCATTAAAATACATACTGTATTGTATTGTATGTACATTCAAAAAAATGCAAAATAACTCACCTGATATAATATGAATGGGTTGAATGTGGTCACAACCGCGTATTCATGCAAAATTGGATTGGACGAGAACACACGAAGAATACCATTTATTACCTATAAACAATGTTTAGGTAAGCACGATATAAACATTTGGACCACATATACCAGAAGGCAAACGGGCTACAGACTCATCCGGACCCATGGACACGATGCTAGAAATCGCGAGTGCGTTCACGAACTATTAAGAATTAGTACACTCCTTAATTAAAACCCTAAATTCAATTGGTACCGTAATACTTCCACGTAATGGGCGGCAATTTAAAGTCAACGTCAACGTAAATATTGTCTATTTGAATATGTCAATTGTCATTCACAACATACAAAAAAGTTCCTATAATCGTTAACATAACAATCCTCACCTGTTTGTCTTCACCCTTGACGTCAATTATCATCCTAACTTTATTGGCCAAGAGATAATCTATGGCATCATCAAGCAAACAAAGAGTAACATCTTTGTAGTGTTGCCTAAAAAAAGTTTCTATTCTTTAATCTGTCACTTTACACAAATCTAAGACTACATACTGTCTTGGCATTGTTGCATCGTCACTTTAAATGTTTCTTTTAATGCACTCATTTTACTGTAACCTATCTAAATATCTAAGCACAGACGTTTTGTATTCCAAACGGCAAAACAAAGGCTTGGCCAACGTTTCTTTGCATAAAATTTCCCAATGTATGGATTATTAGATCGTCAAACAATCCAGATACAAACTCGTAAATCACATTTACAGAGGCCTTGCTACATATATTGATCTTGAGTTTCCAAAAACTAACACAGACACAGCGCACAATCATAATTACCCTCATCTAAACTCTCAAATACCACTATATATAAGCCACTAGGCCAATACTGGCTTTGAAGATTCAACATGTTAATTAAATTGGTTTATTTTATCAATTATTTGTTACAACTAGTTTTTTGAAACTTTAAACATAAAAAAGTACCTATTAGGATGTGTTGCACCAACATTAATATTCTTAATGCTATCCCAGTCCATGATCCTTACATCGGCAATGTCAGTTCCAGTGAGCCGTTCCAGACCCTGATCATGAAGGAGCACCAGCTGACCATCACGAGATGTTCTCACATCCATCTCAACAAAATTGCACTCCATTGCAACACACTGAAACCCAAAATAAGTCATTTTAATACTAAGTTACAACTGTGTGCCTGGGTATGGTTTAAATAGAGAATTTATTTAAACTTACACATGTATAAACATTAAATTAATATGTGAAATTATTCGAATTTTTATAAATATATATGATAAGATAGTTTACATAGATTCAAATATTTCATTAAACCTATTTCCGAGAAATAACCAATATTACTAAATACTAACTTTTAACCTTATAATTAAATTCTCTTTTGCATTCGTAGTAATTGATAGAGAAGGATACAATAAAAACTTATAAGAAAATATCAACAACCCTAGAAATATGTTGAACAAACAAAGAAGTACCTATGTCCCGTTTTCATAGCAAATACTTTAATTTATTAAATAGTGATCATAGGGTATGAATTCATATACATAATTATACTACTACTATATTTATTCTGATGTACATTCTATAGACTACAATTGGTCTTGTATGTTTTAATTAGTATACTACTCTAATATGGCCAATTAATTTATTAGAGATTTTTCATGTTTTAAATAAAAGTAGGCAACATTATGTATAATGTGACTAATCTAATAAGCATTTGGAACCTTTGAACTTTTTGAAAATATAATAATGCATGCATGTATGTATGTTTACTGCAATGAGATACTCTTATTTTTAGTCTTAAAAAACCTTAGTATAATCTAAAATTAATACAGGAAAAATAAACTGTTTTTATAATTTTACTTACGTATTTAAAAGCCTGCATTGTATTCTCTGGAGCGTCCAATCCAGCTCCTCGGTGAGCTATGCATTTAACAACTCGGTCAGGATGTTTCTCACTCTCTTTCGACCCAGCTTCGGGCCCAAATATACTACTAACATTATTTGATTCAGGCTTCGGTAATTTTGTATAAAAATACGCCGCAACACCTAATATTCCAACATCCAAACCAAACGGCAAAACTGAATGTAAATATATAAAAAATGTTAATAAGAATGTTATTGCGTAATACATGCTGTTATAAAAAATAGTTAAGGTCGTTAAAATCATATTTTCGTTCGATAGTTCAGTTATTTATTATAAATTAATTTCGTAAGTAATTCTACTTTCGTAATAGACTCGAAAATCGAAAATAAATAAATCGAATCAAAGGCGGGGTCTATTAACATAAGAAATGACAGTTGTCAATTGTCATATAATTTTGTCAATTTTCTGAAAATTTGAACGAAGTTACAATGTCTACAGAGTTTATTGCACACTTTTAACTCGGTATTGAATTTCTTGTATAACCTTAAAATACTACAATTTTATATAAGAAGCACTCACCTCGTACTATCATGGTGAAATCACTTAATTTCTAAAATGTGCCTTCGAAGCCTAACTGCTTTAACGTTTACAGCTTTTATAAACTAAATATTTTGACAACTAATTTGTATGATATATTTAACAATGTGCGGTTTTTATTTCCTGTCTAATATGTGCTAATGTTTAAAAACTATAGTCTTCTGATGATGTTTATCGATGATGTACGATATTGTGTATCGAATGATAAAAAGAATGGTTTCAACAACTGTCAAAACACTGGCACCAACGAAGAGAGCTGTGGTTCCTCCGAGGGATGCTAAAAGGAAATTTGAGCAAAAATAAGCAATAAAATATAAAATTCAAATAGTCTATAACAAGAACTATACATTATTTAGGAATAACTGGCAGTGTCAAGTTAATCAAATAACACTCAAAAATTTGCAATTAGTTTTGGGAGAAAAGACGGTCTGTCGTTGTCAAGAGTGGTATGCACGATAAATAGCTCTTTACTGCAAGTAAATGCTAAATGATTTTTGATGTTTATGTGGTCTTCTCATATTTAGTAAAGATTAGAAAACTTTATTTCTCTTGATTGTAGAGATAAACGTCAAATCTTTTAGTTTTTGACCTCGAATTTTTTTTAGATCTGTAGAAAAATCATCTTATTGGGAATGAATACAAACTGGACTGTCCCTTTTGAAATTTAGCCCGAATGTTACAAATGACATTTTTGACATACGAGTACGAAGTGCCAGTAATTCGCATTCACATATTACGTCAATCCGAGTTTCAATTTCTTTAATACAACATGCATATTACATACGCATAAACACCTTCATGCCTTGAAAGGTATTAAAAATAAAAACGTTAATGTTATAGTCTGTGTGGAAACAGAACCGCGGCCCTTTTGCGCGCTAGCGTCTGGACAGTATCATTCCTATTGGCATCGTTATATGTTATATATTTCTAATTTATTCCGATTAAAATCAATATGATTACTGTCGATATACAATGACGTAACATAACAAAAACACCGCCCGCACCGCCCACGCTGGTTCTCTTTCCTCACAGATAACTACAGATTGTTTTTGACAATTCATTATGATGAAGACATTAATTTATTCCTAATGGGAAAGGCAAAGGACTTTAGTCCATACAGCCAGGTGACAGGTCATTAAAAAAAAATTGCAAGGCTTAGCATTGTTACTAGAATAAACAAAACCTAAAGGAGGTCTATTATTCCACGGGATTATTGATATATGTGATATTAAGTAGAAGGCGATTCATGATCTATATAATTATGGTCAATTGTGTAAAACAAAGCCCGGTTACACCTTTGATAACTCATTAACGAAATTTTATTAATTTTCTTTTGTCTGAATAGCAGAATAACGAATATATTGTTCATATTGTGACAGATTGAATAACTAAATCACTTGAAAATATTAATTGTAAAATACTCGAATTGAAACGTAAACAATAATATGGAAAATCAAAGACAACAACTTAAAATCAGCTTCGACATTTGCCCAACATCATAGACACTTATAACTTTAAGACTTTGAATTTGCTTCAAAGACATTAATTTGATTAACGACTTCCACTTTACACTTAAAACATTCTAGCAATTTGAAGCTTTTTACTTTAATAAGGCGTGTAGACAACAATCAAAGCGTGAAAAACGCACCAAACAGATCATCCAGGCTAAAGATGACATCTCTGTGAAGACGAAACTTTGGCGGCATCAGCGTAAACTTTACAACAGCACCTGGCTCTTCGTCCGTCTCGTTCATGTTTAATTAAAAAAAAACTTATTAATCTAAAGTATTTCAATACAATACATGTTTGACATACGTAAGTCATACTTGAGTGACTCCCGTCGAGTCTTAAGTTCCGACATAACGTAGTCTTACGAGTAGTTCATTCGTAAGACTTCTGTATATACTATATTTGACGTATCGAAATTAGACTTGACACTAAGCATCGTTTCTAAATATTACCTTAAGATTTGAAGGAAGGATTGAGAATGAAAATAAGTACATATAAACAAATTAAAAGCATTAGCAAAAAATGAAATTGAGTAAACGAACCACGAATATCCAGGAAACACAGACACATAATGCAATCGATGATCTACACATAGATAATTTTTAATGCCTTAAATCAATATCGACTAACTACATGTCAATTTCGATGATTCCTCTATCGCTATAAATGTAAGCGCCGATAAATTAAAACAAATGTCGTGACTGTGTATTTCATTATCTGTGGTACTCTGGACACTATGTCCATATATACGTGGTGGGACAAGGGACCACCATACACGAATTAAAAGTAGGACGAGATGGCAAATGCAGGTCATCTGATTTGTTTTATAATTTGATATCTTGGTAGGCCGCAAATGTAATAAAAAATATTTTTAAAAGCCTACTATTAAACAGATAGTATGTCGGGGTTATGGGTCGTATAGCTACGGATTGAGTAAGAAGCTCTTGAAAATAATAATGCGACATTTAGGCAAATCAAAATTTCTTTGTCATGACCAGTGAGCAGCTACAACGTGAGCAGTGTTGGCCTACAGGTTTCAACATGCTACTCTCATCCCTGGGTCGTAGATTCCACGTCTCTGCACCAATGGACTTTACGTGTGTACGGTAAAGGAAAACATGAGGAAACCGACATGGACCCAAAAAGTTGACGGTGTTTGTCAAGCCCAAACGGTTGAATTATTGCCTATTAGAAATGATCACGGAACAGACACAGAAAGCTGAAGTTGACTTTTGGGCATCAGATTTCTGTATCTGTTCCGTGATCGGAAGAAAAATATTGTGATTAACCAGAAACCTGTCCAGTCCGCCCGAGGTCCTGACCTGCACCTCGATATATGGATTTAACTGGCTTATTATTATAGTAACTTACCGAACAAGGATCTTCTTTGTATGAGAGTAGTAGTTGAGCTCGGCACACTGAGGTATACAGGTGCACTTGGCGAGATTCTTTGGAAGATTGACAAGTATCTCCACGTTTCGCCCGATACACGCCATGCCGTCCGAATCACATACGTCCCCATCTTTTATATATTTTCAACGCATTTGAATTTCAAAACATTATCACTTTTCTATTTTGAATTCACGTTTTGACAGCTTCGTTACAACATTGTCAGTGTTGACAGGTGTTTAAAATAAAAGTAGATTGTCTAGCCATAGAGTTTTGTCAATAGTAATGGACAGTGAAATTAAAACTAAAAAAATGTTCATTCATTCGTATTTTCCCATTACTATATTGGTAACTATGGTCACAGAATTAAAATACAATTTGTGCATAGCTGATGTAGGTACGTTTTATTACTACTGCTAACATTGATATTATAAAATTATTTATTCTTACCACCTTTAGTATGAAAATATGGTCGGCAGCCACAGAACATTATCGCCATCTTTGTTCTGCAGTGCATTTGACACAGGCCGAAACTATAAGCCTGGGAAATACCACAGTTTATAAAGAATAGAGTATGGAAGTTGTTCGTAGCGTTTGGTGTCGAAATCAAGTTTACTTTAAATAAACGAGTCTATATGCAAATTAACATTATCTATGCCAGCCTTAAAAGGCAATCATCGCAATACGGCGCGAACTTTACGCGCGAAAAATTTCAATGAAACTTGAGTACATTTTTATATAATATATAACAAACGTGCAGGGAGTCTCATCTGATGTCAAGTGATATTTTATTGATACTCTTAACGCCAGAGGGCTCGGGAGTGTGTTGCCTTTTAAGTATTGGTACGCTCTTTTCTGGTTCAGCTGGTTCCACATAGAACTGCAAATTGAATTAAAATTATCTCGGTAGTTTAAACAGAAACAAGCAAACGCTGTTACGCTTAAACTACCTACTACCTTAATGTTCGTAAGGATTTACAGCTAAAACATACTTGACTTTACATTACATGTTAAAGATGTTTTGTTTACCTTAATAGAATCCGCGAGCCACTCGTCCGGATATTTGCATCGCCTTTGTTCAGGCCGCAAACTCTTTATTCGGTCAGCAGCTACAATCTCCACCATCTGAAGTGATAAACTTCATATAGCCAAGCTAGACTTAGACTGAAAACTTATAGGTTACTGTGGTTTGTGAAAAGCGTTTTCATAAATATACTGTAGCAAATGAATTGTATGGTATATACTTTAATAAATTAATACCTTAAAATCCGTGTTCAGTTCATCCCCTGGATATATTTCCCCTGTTGGGTTGGAGATAGCTGTCGCAATGTCGTATGGCGAATGAATGAAGTACTAAAAACATATCTATATATGTTATATTATAAGTATATACTTATAATGAGACAAGACAAATGTTATAGACATTACCTCGAAAATAAGAAGACTTAAATGGAGATGGGCTGGACACATGATAAGAGGAAAAGATAAATGGAGTAAAATTGTGACATTCTGCTACCCTAGGGAAGGCAAAGGGAGTAGAGGAAGACCACAAAACAGATGGGAAAACGACATCAGACAAGTGGTAGGAGTGATGTGGATCAGAGTGGCCCAAGATAGATATGAATGGAAAAGGTTGGAGGAGGCATTTGCGATTGGCAAACAGATCTGCAATCAAGCAAGATCCAAGAATAGCTTATTTTCAATCTTCTTATATCTAGTTTAATATAATGATCTATGTTTATGTGTGTACCTAAGTATATTATTATATAATATATTATAATAACTGTTTTTTTTTTAATGTTTGGGTTTAAATATTTCAATTTTAGATAAATATTTTATAGGGGCCTACAGGACGCCCATAAAGTCAGTCAAGGCAGTCATCGCAGCAACTGGACACCCAGTTTAGTGGGTAAATTACCGGCATTTGAGGGTGTTGATAGATATGTGTTCAGTTCGTATCTAGATCGTAGATTACTCTTGATGTTGATGTTGTCGTGATAATTTTTAGGCAATAGGTGTTCTATGACCGGCACGCCGTCGACTTTTAGGGTCTGTTGCTGGTTTCCTGGACTTCACTTCCCGTCCTTAGCTCCTTCTCTATTTTCCTTTAAATCTCTACTATTTAAATATTACCTGTCCACATCGTATCCCTAACTTTCGTACTAACTGATGTGAGACTGATCTAAAATTATCGAGATTCATGTGCAATTTTTCTCATTCATATTGTCCTTATTAGTTTAGTTTTATTGTTCCTGTTATTATTATTGTTATGTTAAATTATAAAGTATCGGTTTGACTACTGTCTTATGTTGGAGCATATAAAATAAGTTAATTTATTAGTATCCTTTAACACAACTTTTTTTGTACCTAGGTAATTGTAATGTGCGACAGCAACGGTAAAGGTTGTTTGCGATACCAAACAATATACCCATTAAAGACGTTGCGCTTACTGAATACGGTCTTCAACCGAGCAGAGTGATTTGACAGTAGCGATATTGTGTATATTATATATTTAATACTAGCTGCCCCTGCGAACTTCGTTTCTCCTTAATGTGGTTTTAATTAGCCTTAATACCGTGACACGAATAATTTCACTGTATTAAAGTCACTATAATTTGAATTTGATTTACACTTCGGTCTAAGTAACACGTGGTTGGCTATGCTAACACCAAAAATTTAAAAAGGAGCCTCAATAACACGTGGTAATCATGATATTGAATTGTAGCTTATATGACACGTTTGTCGGTTTACCATAGCAGTGCCATCTATTGATTACTTACTCAATCCAGTCGAAAAGTATCGACATCTGTTAGAATCTTTTGGAGTTAACAGATAATTATGACTGTCAATTAATTATAGACAAATAATTTGCAATAAAATAAAATTGCGACTATAATTAAGGATCTATGCTATCCTATCTTAAGTTGGACCAGACTGCTCGCGGTGTGCCAATTTAATTTAAAATCGGATAAGTAGTTTAGGAGTCCATCGCGGACAAACATCGTGACAGGAGATATTAAGATTATATAGCATTTGTATTGATTTAGTACTCTAAGGATAGTGTATGTATTTGAGAATAAATAAATTTACCCTGACACCCTGGGTCAAAGCATCGATCCGAACGAAGCAGAATTCGCTATGATAATGACACATCATCAGCTTATGGCGTCTCCTGACATCAGTGGTCTGTTGGAACTGCGCGTACTCTGAATTGAATGTCACGCAAAGGCCCTCTTCAGTCATAACTGGAATCCATTGTACCTATGAATGATATTTATTAAGATGAGAGAACCGTAAGCTACTCGAAGAAATTATGCAACTGGATCTCAGCTTTCTGGCCGATGAGAGAATCATGAACGGAGTTACAAATTCTTCTACCATTACAATGCAATATTAGCCTTGAGTAAGGCTTTATGTGTTTCCAAAATATTAAGAAAGAAATGTTCAGCCGTACGAGGTTCAGGGTTTAATATCTCGTTCCCAACCTCAACGTGATGAGATAAAGTGACATTCAGGGCGACATCTGGATGAACATCAATCGCCAACTGCAGTAGATCGATTCCCTTCAAGCTGTCATCGTCCTGGTACTTCCAGAAGTTCTGCAGATTCTCGCGGAATGATATATCGGTTATCAGTTCCACGAACTCCTGATAATATTGGAATTTCTCTTGGTCATCTTCTGTTACGTTCCAGAATCTGAAGAATGAATAAGTTGAAACTTTTGACTATTTTTAGTTGTTTTTTTAAACTTTATATATTGTTTCTAGAGTTATGTAGAATTAGTTACTTTAAATACATAAGTTAAATGGAAGGGCAGTAATTGCAGCCGTTGGTACCTATTTTAGTGGGCACTGCTGCCTTTGAGGTAGGAGTATACTGTTTTATGAATATAGTCATTTTTTATTATTGTTTAAATAGCTATTATTCTCGACAGCTAAAAGTTACAAGTATAAAGTATTTACAATACGGGTAATTAGTTGATAAGTATAAAATTAACCCCAAAGCTAGTGCTGTCCAAGCTTAACGAAAAGAAATGCCAGCATTAAGGTACATTATCACAGCGACCAAACTTTTTAAATTTTAGTTTTAAATTTATGCATTTTTATTTATTATTCTTAAGAGATTAGTCACAAATAATTATTCTATGATGTAATAAAGATTTTTTAATTTTTTTTATTTATCTTTAAACATAACAACAACTTACATAATTGCAAAAAAATGCTACAAAATTTTTTATGAGACTCTTTCGTCTAATTATTGTATATTTTCGTTATTAACAAATGTAAATATAATAACATATATGTTTATATAAAACTAGACTGAGACTGGCTAGGATGTTAAATTCAGTGACAGTCTTTGACGATAAAGTGTACAAAAGTACAAGAATAAAAGCGAGTATTTTGACAATTTGCACACTAATTTGACAGCTTGATAGTTTTCATGATGAAGAGATGTTATTTATAAAGCTGGTTACCGTTGTATTACTGCCTTCATTTTCTCCTGGTCCCTTCGCTCCAAGAAGCAAGCCGTCACGGCTGGGAATGTAAAAGACCAGCTTCGGTAGTCCCGCTGCAGTGAGACCACAACTGGTTCCGAGTTGTACCTCGCTAGTTGGCTGATCGCGCAATAGATTGCGCCAGTGAAGGCCATACAAATTAGTATGAACCAAAGTAATCTGAAATAATTGCCATTGGATCCATCTGATCCAGACTCTGCGCTTAGTATGACTCCCATATGTCAAAAGCTGTGCAGAATGATATTCAACCTAAAGGAAGGATCCCCAACCAGTCGAACCACTGGCTGGCCATAAGGTTCAGAAGTTGTATATATGTTCAGCTGGAATTTCGTCAGCGCGTTTCAGGCAGGCAGGTTTTCGTTATCACACTGATTGTAGATTGTAGACACATAAGACTCCCGTGTGTTTTTATAGACCAGGGAGCAAATTAGCAGGAGGCTCACCTGATGTTACATGATACGGTCGCGCATGGACTCAATGCCTAAGGGCTCGTGAGTATTATTTTCTTAGCTGGGGCAGCTGGTTCCACATCATAGTGGTGAATGCATAGTATTTTTTTGGAATTGCTGAAAAACCGAGTTGATTTGAGGTTGAAGGTTTCTGATCTGAAGGTTTATTATGGATAGTCGATTTCCGAACCAATTCGACTTAGGGTCCTTCAAGAAAAGAGCGTAGCACTTCTTTAATGGCCGACAACGCACTCGCGAGCCCTCTGGCATTGAGAGTGTCCATGGGCGGTGGGTATCAATTAACATCAGGGGAGCCTCCTGCCTGTTTGCCCCCTGTTCTATATAAAAAAAACAGACAAAAAATAACATGGTGGAATAATGATGTAATAAATGATTTATCTACATCATTATTTATTAACTACATTCAAATGTGACAGTTCCCTTCAAGTTTGTATAATGTTTTACTCTAATAAAGTTACCTTTCTATAAAATTAAAATTCTTTGTAACAGTATGCTTTAATCCGTGCAATGAAGTTTCCTCGCAAAATTTCCTATATAAAGAGCTGATGAACAAGATGGATTCCTTGATAAGTGCTATCATAGATTTCATAAGTGCTCGCCAAGTGAACATTGTGGTACGTATCATTTGCTATCTGTAAATTATAATATACTTTAAAAAAAGAGTTAGTTTTCAATAGAACAGGGGCAAAGGGGCAGGAGGTTCACCTGATGTTAAGTGATAGTGCCCATGCCAGAGGATTCGGAAGCCTTTTAAATATTGGTACGCTCTTCTCTTGAACGACCCTATGTCGAATTGGGGCGGAAATACTACTGAATTAGCTGGTTCCACATAGTGATGGTGCGTGACAAAAACTGCTTTGATAATAGTCTAAGATCCCTCTGGAACATCTCGATGAAGGTCGTTTTATATCGGGATCCTATACTATTAACGCTTGTGTAACGGCGAAACAAAAACTCGACGTCCGTAGATGAAACTCAGCTGAAGGTATTATTCCAAATTCCCTCTGAACAGTCTCCATGGTAAATATCAATATTTTTCAAAGCGTAAGCAATAATTTTAAAACCTTGTATTACGAAACGTTGAACTATTACTAGTGATTCTAGGCTAGCTATAATAAAGAAATACATTTAAACTTTATTGAAGCTATTGATAAAGTAAGCCAGAAAGTTTGGAACACGAATTATCTTGTACATCCCTACAAGCTCTCTATAATGTATCTATGGTGTGTTTAAATATACGTTTATAATTAAATACCTTTAGTAGTAATGAGAGTAAGCACTAACTCCTATTGGATTTTAACATACCGAAGTCAGGGCTGGATTTAGAGGTCTGGAGGAAATTATTTTCCAAATAAAATCAACAATTATTTGCAGTCGAATTTTTCAATGAATAATCTATACGAGATGTTTATTTATTAAGCAGAAACACAATAATTTATATTATTTCTAAGACTCATACTTATCTGCTCCTGGTAGGATTCAAAATATGTCTGTTTGATATATTTTTCTTACTCCTTAACTATTCCATTTGAGACCACAATTTACCAAATTCCTAAACGTCGAGTTATAAAAATAATTCGTGTTCATACCAGTTAAAGTTTTTTTTAAATGTACTGTCGTATAAATAAGATTTAAATTCAAAACTACGATAAAGTATTATAGTCCATAAATCCCCAGGAACACGATATCTTAAGATTTTTTTGTATAATATAGACAATGTGTGATCAATTTCTAACTGATTAAAAAAATTGGTAATTGTTTGTGTGTGTGTTTTTTTAAACATGTATCTAGGCTTTTAGTAATGTTGGCTTAGTGGCTTCAGCTTGCGATTACCATCCCTGAGGTCGTAGGTTGCACTGATTTTTTGTCTATGTGCACATTTAACATTAGCTCGAACGGTGAATGAAGCATCGCGAGGAAGCCGGCTTGCCTTACACACAAAAAGTCGACGGCGTGTGTCAGGCGCATGAGACCGATCTACTTGCCTATTAGATTAATCATGAAACAGATACAGAAATCTGAGGCCCAGAACTAAAAAGGTTGTAGCACCACTGATTTTTTTACATTTTTCTACGCCTTTAAGAATGTGTCGTGAATACGCATGAATGTTTTTCAACAATTTTCTGGGTAACTAATACCTATTGTCAAATTTTTAATGCAAACATCAAATAGAAAACATGGTTTACCGCGTCTTTAAAGGAGATTTAGATGTGAATGACGTTCCAAAATAAGAGTTTAGTTCAAGACATCATTGGTACATTTCTTTTCCATAGGCATTCCTGTATATGATAAACAGATATTTGAATTATTTTAATAAATTTTATCCTTATGTATAATATATAGTCTAGAAGAATTCATTTTGAAAGCCATCAGGAATAGTCATTCTTAATATTTACAACATCCTGTATAATACATTTGGTCCGCGTCTAATGGAGATCAATTACATATTTAACTGAAAGATGTTATCATTTAATCGTTGATTGTCGTGTATAATTACGAGCACGCAACGGCAATGAGCATTACTCAAACGGTTAGTGTACAAAAAGAAAAAGATTGTGCATTTTCGTGATTATTATAATTTGCCAAATACGTGATCAGCCTGACGTGAACCCTAGATTCCATCGCGTTCGGTTTTGAGCCTCGTATATCATCTCTCTCCGAGTCTTTCCGGTGTGCCTGGAACAGCCACGCTTCCGCATTCCGCGGTTCCAATCAAGAGCCTGCTTGGTAATATTGAGCCTCCTGCCCGTTTGCCCCCTATTTTATTAAAAAAAAAAAAAAAATATGATTGTGATCCCTTTGGAGTGTAAAGCCTATTCATTTCCAACTGCGTCGCTTGATCTGCTACTTTCTCAGCAGCACCTGATTTATTCACGATATTTTCTTCTTATTCACGTTCACCTTGGTGTTAGCCGTGATTGCGTGGTCGCTGGAGCTCAAAGTTCGCTGGCCAAATACCGGTATAATAATATGAAGCTATATTTACATTCCGTCGAGTAAAAATAATGTAATAATTTCGAATAATCGTAATTTTTCTTTCTTATAAATAAACGCTTACGCTTTTAATGCTAATAAATAAATCTTTTACGCATCTGTTTGTAATTGAACTCCTCCTAAATGGCTTGATGTTGAAAAAATTTACCTGTTTAATACCTGTACAACGTCTGTCGGGTCTTGTTATTACTTAATTATAATTAGGCCGCCAGGTACACAGGCGCTAATAACGATCTAAGTTGGCTGGTAGATAGTACCTACCAGTGACCGCAGAGCTGGGATTTCCTTAATAGCGAGTAAATGCCAGCAGTAACGGTACACTGCCACATGGACCAAACTCTTTTTAATTTATATTTTTTTTATCATTATTACTATGTTCATTAAGAATATTGAAAATACTGTATATTTGTGTGTTGGAAATAAATCATCTTTAATTGTAATACTAACTTGAATCTATTGTTATGTTGTGTTACAGGTGGCTGTAATGCTGACTTTTCTCTATCTCGTGTACCAATACAAAGATGTGCTGGTTATGATGATAGATCAGCCATGTAAGAACTCCTTACAAAGGTCTCGCTCAAGGTATAATTTTACACAGCTAAATAGCTTGATGACTTACTGTCCTTCAACACCTAGGGACTGAGGGCGTCCACATTGAGTTTTCATGGTGTACGGTCTTAAGCCTTGCTTCAAGTCTATCTAGCTCTCTTTGCCTCATCTGCATCTGTACGATGTTTTGCTTGAGACGGCCAGGCTTCCGATTTGCTTGCCAGATCCTGCTCCGGGATATAATTAGCATCTCTTCTGAGTGTATGGACTCTCCTTGCGTGGCTTGGTCCGCTGGTTAATCGGGGATTTTCGGCAGCGCTCCCGAAGCTTTATAATGTATTTGATATTAGGTTAGTGTTGTGAATGTGGGAAATCTTAGACCAGATTTTTTTTACTTATGTAACTTTAGTGACGTTGTCGTTTATTAAATTTTCCTTTGAATAATTGTAGTGAGGGAGAGGGATTGTAATGGTAGAGGGAAGGTAAAACTAGCTGACTTTCTTGCCCGTTCTTCTCAGAACAAGGCCTCCTTATTTAAAACCACTCGATCAAACTATGCATTAGACTAAAAATAAATAAGGATTTGGCGATAGACCACCTTATCCTATAGGCAAGTACAGTACTCCCAAATTAATCCCCAATGAAACATCCGAATCATTGAATCGTAAGAGCCCTAAACGTTGCAATGTGAGTGTCTACGTTTATCAATTAACATCAGATGAGGCTGTTTTCCTCCATGAAGAAAACCTATTTATTAAACAAACAAATGGGAGTATGTCATTACTCGTAAATAACATTTATTTTTTTGAATTTTCAGATCTCGTTCCTGCTGCAAACGCATGTATCCATGTGATAAAAATTGTTATAACGGACTTCGGCCAGCTCATCTGTGCCCGTACTGCACCCACTGCAACATCGATAATAGGGATTAAATTGTTCTCAATAAACATTTATTTTTATTTACTAAAATACAGCACATATCTATTCTAAAATACACGACAGGTACGCTATTTTTGTTTGGACATGTAACACGCAGAGACCTAGAAAGCCTGGAAAAACTTGATGATTGCATCGCAATTGATAAATAATTTCAAATACTTATAAAATGATTTATCAATTGCAATGTACAACTATGTTGCAACTTGTAAAATATAGAAACACACAAAAGTATCATTCCTTCGTAGTCTTGCTATTCCAAAAAGTTCCAGTTTTTGCAATTTCGCAATATATCGGAAAATAATGTCTCACTCTGCGTTTTACAATATCCCCTTTCGATACAATATACAATTTCCTTTCGAGTAGATGATTTTAATATACCTTCTACTCGATCTTGTAACTAAATAAGGAACAGCTTCAAAACGAAGATATTATCTCTATATATATATCTCGTGTCACAATGTGTGTTCCCATACTCCTCCGAAACGGCTCGACCGATGCTTATGAATTTTTTATGCATATTCAGTAAGTCTGAGAATCGGCAACTATCTCTTTCAAACCCCTAAGATAAGGGGTCCACGCCAAAAAAACATATTTTTATTTTTTTGTTGTTTTTGTTTTTACATATACACACAACCCTATATGTAACCCCTCTACGATCAACTCCTATTTTTTATTATAGTATATAGGTTATTTAAATGAACTAAAAAATGTTTCCAGAAAATAATATACATGGCAAAACGATGTTTGCCGGTTCAGCAAATTCTATATAATATTGTCTATAAAAACTAAAAATATTGGCTATTTACAGAGATAGATAATTATTATATTATTATTAGATATATTATACAAAGATAATGTATTTAAATTTATCTTTATCTATTCTAAAAAACACGTATACTCTACAAAAACTGGCTGTTTACAGAAAAAGTAAAGTTCGTTTGACACCGTCAATTTTCATAATGTAGCTGCTAGTTTAGTAATTTTTATAAAATTCAACCTTTCTATAAAGTAAAAAATTCTGTGTAACACTATGCAGCGTGGTTTCTTCGAAATTTCGTATATATTTTATTGATGATGATGGATTACTTAATAAACGGGATTTACGATTTTATAAGGGTTCGCCAGCTAAACATTGCGGTATGTCTATATATTACTATTTACAATACTTAAAAACAACGGTTACTGTTTTTGACATTAGGCCTCCAGCCCGCTTCACACCGCTCAGGTTCCACGTTCAATCCACCACTGGCGTCATCACGTCGTCACCTTCTTCACGTCCTACTTGTTTTTCTTTTAGTGGCCTTTGAACCAGTGCATTATAAGCTTCGACAACATCTACTGATAACACCGGACCACTTCCATTTCAACCTTATTGTTAAATTTCTCAATGTGTTTTCTTATGGTTGTCATTGTGACACTGACAACAAATCTTTATTGGGAACATTAAACACACAACCCAGCGCTTGATTACGTTTAGTACTCACTAGTTCATGTCTGTTTTTTCTAAAAACCAAAATAAATTCAAAGAATTTAAAACAAATCCATCCAGTTACTCTTAGAAACACCACGCCCTTGGTACTTGTTTCATGTATGTGATTTTCGTGTAACATATACACGCTAATCCGCGTCCTCTGTGCGAATTTAGATTTGTCTATTGTAAAGGCCTTCTATTATTATTAACGCTTTCAATAAGTTCTCAGCTAAGATTTAAAGATCTAGGAAATTAAACCATAACCATTTTACGTGTATGTTTTAGCTGGCTGCGTTGCTGACTCTCATTTACCTCGTGTACCAATATAAAGATGTGCTGTTTAAAATGAGAGATGAGCCAAATTGGCAGAATACCTCACGAAGGTCCAGATCATTATCCAGGTCTCGCTCAAGGTATATATGTTATGGTGATTATAATAGACACAGCACGTGCGGCTTTTATACACTATGTGGCCAAATACACGCTCGTACGGTGAGGGAAGATATCGTTAGAGTTAAGCATATCTTATAGTTAAGTGGGTCAGGAATAAAAGACCAATCACCTTCTTGCCTATAAAGAAAAATCATTCAAGTAAACAGACATTGATCTATGTTCTTTTTTCCTTTATCCAAATTGAAGGGTAAAATTCAGAGTGGAGACGTCCGTGCGTGAAGTTCAATAAGTTTTTTTTCAAAATTTTGACTTCAAAGATTTGCAGTAATAGTTCGTTGGACTAGTAACCGTGCAAAGTTCGTGTGTGAGGCTCTGCAATTAATATTTCCATATATGCACGCAATTTATACTTTATACCGTTTTCCTTCACCACACCTTGATGGCTGAAAAAATGGAATAGTTCGTTTTACTAGGAATTTCCTTTTGATAACTGTTGTACTGTGTAAGGCTTTTTCTTCTTCTGATCTATCCAAAGACTTACTATATTCCTACCTTTATTTGTTCAAAAAGGAAAATCCACTCTTAAAGTCCGCCAACTTCACCAATTGCCCATGAGCTGCGGTGGTTTCATTTTACGCCCTACTTGTAATCTCGTCAGTTCCTCAAGAACACAAGCATATACTTCATCGCAAAGTTGACACACAGTCACAGAATTTAATCCGAAACAAATTAAAATCTTGAATCTAATAGAGATCTATAAAGCTCGCAAGCCTTCTGGCATCGAGTGTCCATGGAGCGGTATCACTAACATCAGGTTTTTTTATTTAAATATAGTAGCCTCTATTGGAGCCTACGGAACGCCCAAAAAGGGCAGTCATCACATCCCATGATCACCAGTTTTTAGTGGGTCCGTTGCCTTGGATAGTTGGAGGTCGTATCTCTCAGAGAAGAGTCCATGGATGAACAATTACAAATTTCGCTAGTTCTCAAAAGTGCCTTGTGAAACAGACTGTGGAAGACCTCCAGCTATCAAAATGTTGATGAAATTTTGAATTGATACGGCTCGTAGGGTGTTGAAACGAGACAAACAGATACACTCTTTGTATAAAACGCAGAGATGCAATGTAATGTCTGAGAATCAAGCCGATCAGTAACACATTAGCCAGATGACTCGCCGGTTTGCCCAGTTCTATAACAAAAAATGTTAATACATACATTTTTAACGATCAAACTGCACTGGTACTCTGTAACTTTCATTAGCGATATTGATTACTATCCTTCTTTAAATGTTATCTTTGAAGGCGATATCAACGCTAACGGATATTCAGAGAATTGCATCGCAATTGCAATCCAAAAATCTAATCGCTGTTACTATCGTTATACGAAGTTACTGAGCGGTTAAATCAATTTCAGATCTCGTTCGCGCTCCAAAGCGCGCGCCTATCCGCTACGTGACACGAACAATCGCCGCGGACGCCGTCCCACGCGTCGATGTCCGCATTGCAGCCAGTGTAACGTTGATACCGATATCTGATCAAATAAATTTATAGAGAGGGAAGATGTTTTATTTGACCTATTTTCAGATTTGAATTATGAAAAAATATGAGTTGTAGATTCTGTACAGCTTGCTGTGTGACTGTGAAATGGGTGTTTAATCTTTATATCTATTGATTGTCAGGAGTGTTAGCTTCTAATATTAATTTAATTAAATTCTAAACATTTTTATGAAACATATTCTTAAGAATCTTGCTACTCATGTGCATGCGCTTGCTGCACATGAGTAGCAAGCGCATGCACAGTTATACATGACAGTTAGTTCATGTCAGTTACGAATTGACTCGACCATTTTCCCGAAGTGGGATGGTCGAGTCGGAGGAGGGAGTTGTGATGATAAAAGAGGTTGTGACACATGCGCACGGGCCTTTTCTTCGTACAAGTTTGACGTTATACAGTTCACGTAAAATCAGTGAAGTAAATTATAGTGAATTAAGTCATCATTGAAGTGTTTAATTTCCTACCCTAAGGGCCGGCGCCCACTGCCGGCACGGCACGGCATGTCATGGCAAAGGATTTCAATACTAATTAAATTATTTTGAATCTTATCTCAATAAGTTTAGAATTTACGTTACCTTATTTTGATACCACGATGCCGCGACGTGCCGCAGGATGCCGCGGCATGACGCGACACGCCGCAGGATGCGGCGGTATGACGTGACTTGCCTTTTCATTCCACGGGATTCCGCGGCACGCCATTGCATCCCGTGAGACATATGGGTCATTTTTGGATCGAGGAATTATGATTGCTAGCTAGTTGAAATAAGGTTGAAACTTGTGCAGCATTTCGATGGGGCGCATTCCGGTCGGTGCGCGGGGGCAAGGGAGGGAGAAAACGCACTGGCGCGCGCGATTTTTTCTCTCACACTGACTGAGCGTGGCAAGTAATTAGCACGTGCGTACGCGATACAGTAAATTACTTCACGTAAAATACGGGAAAATGGATGAAGAGAAATTGATTAATCTGGTTCGTTCGCATGAGTGTATATACGATGTCTCCTCTCGTTTCTACATGGATCAACATATGAAAAGGAACGCATGGCAGAAAATTGCAGAAGAAATGAATACAACACGTAAGTTATTTTTTTATTTATTTTTTGTCAGAAATAGAAACTAACATCTATTAACAATTTCATTTTGCCAGTACACGTTACCAACATTAGAAAAATATTCCGTGAAACAATCTCTTACAACCATCCCTTCCAGATTATTGAAAACTGTATCATTGGTTCTATCGATTGCATTATTAGTATTAGAGCCAAGTGCCTCCATAGAATGATCATCAATGATAAAGTTATGCAAACACGTGCTTGCTAGTATAATGTTGTTAACGTACTTTGGTTGAACTTTTATACCTTTTTGAAATAGTTCAAATCTTTCTTGTAACATTCCAAAAGCATTTTCTACAATACGCCGTGCTCGACTTAAGCGATAATTGAATATCCTTTTTTTTTCATCATTTAAAAGATGTGAGGGGTATGGTCTCATAATATTTTTTGTTAGTGGAAAGGCTTCATCAGCAACAAATACGTGGGGTAATTTTTGAGTTGAATGTGGTAAAGCTTTTTCCGGTGGTATGCTTAAAAAACCATTACGTAGTTTCGAACCAAATTTGGAGCTTTGAAGTATACCGCCATCGCTATTTCGACCATATGCTCCGACATCTACAATCACAAATTTGTATTTTGCATCCACGACAGCTAATAAAACGATGCTAAAGAACTTCTTGTAGTTGATATACATACTTCCACTGTTATTAGGAGCTCTAATCTTGAAATGCTTACCATCTATGGCCCCAATGCAGTTAGGAAAATTCCAAAATTTATCAAAGTCGGTTGCAATTGACTGCCATTGTTGGCTCGTGGGTTTCGGCAATGCAGTAGATCTTAATACAGTAAATATTGCTTGACAGGTTTCGTGGACTATTTTACGCACAGTAGTGAATCCCATACGATAGCTAAAAGCTAAAGACTTAAAAGAAGCTCCTGTTATTAGATACCTGTAACAAAACAAAAAAAAACATTAGTAGACGACTTAAAAGCGTGTGTTATTTAAAATACTTCATTCTTGTTACAGATGAAGAATGTCAGAAGGCATGGAGCTGCCTTCGTAACAATTATAGAAAAGCCTTAAAAAACAGGGTGTCCAAAAGCGGTGACGCTGCCAAAAAGAGGCGACCAATTAAATTTGAAAAGGAACTTGAATTTCTGCAAAAGTTTTTTCAAGATAGACCTCAGCTCTCAAATTTAGACTCTTCTTCCGACGATACACAGCTTTCCGAAGATACGCAGAATATCGAAAATACACAACCTCCCAATATAGCATCAACTGTTAATTTTCCTGAAGCACAATCGCCTGTATCTCAAATGTCGTGTTCATCCCATGCATCAGATTCTAGACCAGCTAGACATGTTCGTCAGCGATCATACATGTCATCGCAAACACAGTATACAGAAACAACAGCAGAAATATTAAAAAAATACATTGAAAACCAAAAGAAGGAACAACATCCTATGGAGATATTTTTTCAAGCAATGGCGGCAACAGCGAAGACTTTGTCACCAAAATTACAAGCTGAAATAAAACGCGATGTTTTACGTATTGTTACTGATGCAGAAATAAAGCATTTGGAAAATGTGGAGTTAAGTTCAGTTGTGCAGCGAAGTCGTCCTTCGACATCAAGTTCAGGATTCGATATTTCAAATGAATTTCATTCATCTCAGCAATACGCACCAACTTCTGTTGCCAGAACCCATAATACAACTATCGAAAGAAGAAATCCTTTACACAATTTTTCTTCATTTAATAAGCCCGAACAACAATATAACTCCGAACCAAACTATGGTACTACTCATATAGAATACATACCTACTCCTATATCCAGACATCAAAATAATAGTGATATATATGACAATAACTCCAATATTCAATTGCCGGATTATGAAAACTAAATTTTTTATAATACTTTCGCTTTTTATCATACTGTACTGTAGGTACATTTGTGATCATAGATAGCTGATTATAAAAAACAATTACTAACCTTAGACATACAGACAATCTCTCTGTAACAGGTATAGGCGATCGAAAATTAGTTTTGATTTTCTTTATATGCGATTTTAGCAAATCACTTAACTTTTCAAATTTTTCATAGTCCATTCTGTAATAATCATAGAATTTTCGGATGTCGTATCTCAAATCATTAAATAAGTTGCTGAATTCACCATTTGTAGATCTTGTTCTCCATAAATTATGCACCCAGAGTTGTCTGTTCGTCAAATTAGCAGTTCTTATTTGTCTCTCTTCATCTTCAGCTAGAAGTGCTATTAATACTAAATCCCAGTCAACCATAACGACACAACAAAATGTTCTTTTGCGACACAACCAACTTCGAATACGCGCGGAGCAAAAACACAACCAACTTCGAATACGCGCGGAGCAAAACTAACCAGAGTGGCTGGGCTTTCAGCAGGATGCGGAACACCGCGGGATGCCATTGCACGCCGCGGGATGCCACTGCACGCCGCAGGATGCCATTGCATGCCGCGGGATGCTCTGCCGTGCCATGCCACGCCGTGCCGGCAGTGGGCGCCGGCCCTAAGAAATAAATCAACTACCGCTAACAATTCAGAAGAACGGGATGCAGCGAAGAAACTGATACGGTATATCATATCCTTGTTGTAAAGGATTTACGGCCACGAGGTATGCGAAATATTTTTTTCCATTTTTGTAACCTAAAGATGTAGGTACTATTTTTTTATAATATTCAAAATCGTTCGTCATTTGAGTAAATTAAGTGTTATTAGACAAGTTTTACAGCGTTTTATGCACGTAAATTTGTTATTTATCTACCCGTATGTATAAAAAGTGAACAAAGGAATTAACTTTTACCTATTTATCGCAATATTATCTAAATTAATACATAATTCATTCAATTGTTTGACTTCACTATTCCGTAAAATAGGTCAATGGAAGTTGTTCGAAATACACTATTTCAATTTAATAATTTTTGATGAGGGTCATCCAAATATTTTTTCTCGGCCGACCGTCACATTTGTTAGTTGAGTCATTGTTGAGATTTACTCGGGCTACGTTAGACAGATTTTTATTTTGATATATCTTTTTGTTAATTATAAGTGATAATAGCTACGTCCACTATTTAGAATTGTATAGTGAGTGTTTAGTGCGTTTTTTAAGAACTATCGTGAGGCAAGGTATTAGCATCAGTCTAACCTCTCTTTGTTCCCAAACTAATAGAATTTCTCCAAATCCTTACGGCTGATAATATTGTGTGCCTTTCTTCCTGGTAAGAAGATATTGTAACGAGGTATGTACTCAGGACTTATTATTCTAGTATAATATTGTGTAGTTGTTGTGTGTTATGCTATCAAAAGTAGCTTACTAGTATAAAGTTCTGTTCCTTTATTAACGGACACACAAGACTGTGCTATTGCGTAGGAAGCGTGGAACTGTGCTATGTTTTAGGATTTCTAAACCTTTTCCAATTATAACCTCTCGGCCCTGTCTTGTCGTATTAGTTATATCGATAAAAATCAAAGCTTCCCAACTGCAGGCCTTGATACCTACCTAACATATATGAAAGAAAAGAAGTCATATACTAGTACAATTTCTTGTTTAATTGTAGATATGATCTTAAATTGTCCGATTTCCTTTTAACGCTCTAGAACGGAAAGAACATTTTACGTTATTTTTTATTTTTAAGAGCTGTTACATTATATATTTTTGTAATACTTACCATTTGTATGAAGTCGAAATAAATTTAATAAGTATATAGGAAAGATTATAATCTTTATTTATAAGAGGTTACTAGGGTAGTGAAGCGTTTATTTAGCTAGTTATAAAGGCGTTATGTGAACTAATATATAGTATTTTTCACGCCTTGGGTGTGAACTGAATGCCATAGTAATTGCCATGCCATGTAGGGTTCTAATTCTAATTGATCCTGTGAATCCATCCAGCTTCGGGGCCTATTCAAAAAGCAAATAATCAAATCTTTTATAGTATTCGTATCTTTTTATAATTTTCACAATTTTTAGAGATTCTTAGGTGAATTCATTTTTATAAAAAAAAAATTATTTTTCAGAAATAATGGATTTTAATTTATTATTAATTTAAACCATTATTTTAAAATTTAGCTTAATTAAATCTATAATATTTTTATTATTTTAGAAGTCCTAAATCAGTTTAATATTATAATAAGGTTCTTACAGGACTTATTGTTTTTTAAAAATAATTTTACCATTTTGGAGCCTCTTAGGTGAGTTAAATATTTTTATAAAGTTTATTTTTTTACAGAATTAATTTATTATTCATTTTAACCATTATTGTATACTGACCTTAATTAAATATTTTATAATTTTAAGATTTTTAGGTGTACAAAGTCAGTTTAATTTTATAATAAGGTTCTTACCGGACTAATTTCTTTTAAATTTTTTATAATAGTAATTTTACCATTTTTAGAGGTTTTTAGGCGAGGTGAATATTATTATAGTATTTTTTTAATATTAATTGTTATAATATTTTTTTTACAAATTTTATAAAATCTTAGGATAATAAGCTACTTTAAACAGTAAGTAGTTTTCACCATTTTTAGGATTTCAAGGTCAGATTAATATCAAATTATGACTATGTTAGACGAAAATTATATATATATATATATGAATATAAATTAAGCTTTTTGATTTAAATAGAAAATATCTTTGTTAGAATCGATGCCAATCCTTTTAAGATTCAGATGGCGGGAGTAGTAATGTACAATGCTTTTCTTATGTGTAACGTTTGTTTCCAGTAGTATGACTATAGACGCGAAAAGAATCTAGGGTTTTAGTCCTGAGTTACGAAATAGTTTTAAGGACGAGACATATAGGAGTCGAACCTCTTGGTTATTTCATTGGTGAGACTAAAGCAGCTCGCTTCCCAATGCAGTAGGACCAAGACTATAGGGCAGTCGTATGTTAATCTTACCACAAAAGTCGCAGTAGATCGAATAATTACGCAGGCGTTGCCTCACGGCACTACCATCAGCTACAATATTCATTTTGGTTAACCTTACACATAATATGCTTCTATGAGCACTAGCGTTTAAATTAGGCCTAGCCTGTAACTTAGACGCTAGTTCCTTCCAGTGTCAAAAAGAAATTGGTTAAGTAGTTTGTCATTAGATATTTATTAATTTTATTGTTTATTAAACTAAATGAAGGTAGAATCTATTTAAGTTGTTGCAATGGGTTAGACTGTAGTAAGTGTGATCTTCGATCAAGATTTTTTAAGTCTTGTGGATGAGCAATTTGAATACAAGATATGAATTTAGTGTTGTTATTTAGGTAATTATGGATGGAAACTAATATTTATTGTTAAGATTTTCTATTTAAATTAAATTTTAAACAATATAACAGATTGAAGTTAGAAGTTTTAAAATATGATCTTGGTCCCAGAATTCAATCCGGACAAAATTATGACAATTTGTCAAAGAATGTGTGCTCGTCGCAATCACGTCGTCTATAGTAAGTCACTAACGGCCATTTTAGCCTACTTAGATCGACAATTCAATCCATTTCTAAAGAAAAGCATGCATCATATCATATCATAGATTGAGTTACCAATCTATTTTTTCAACCAATCCTTCAGAGGACCGATCAGAGATTGAAGATTGCCCTCTGTATGAAAATTAGTGTTTACACATGCCAATAACCTGTATGTCCATTTTGACAGTTGCTCAGATTGGCCAAATCAATTCCGGATAGCTATCGGAGAAATTTGTAGGGTTATGGCTTATGGATCGGTATTACGATCATCCAACTTTATATTCATTAGTAAAATGTGTTCATTTTCGTTCTCGTGATTTGGAAGTTTTAATGCAATTACCCGATTGGGATAGTGAAGTTGTTGGTGATATATCATCTGCAATTGATAAGCTAGCTTACGAGTATGTTTTTATACACCAACAGAGTACAGAAAAAATACGTGAAATTGCTGGATTTCCTAGAATTGTTGCCTTTGATTGCACTCATTTATGAATTCAATCATCATGTAAGTAATTTATATATTATTTAACATTGTACATTATAGTATGAAGTTGTAATAATAATAAGCAGCATTATTTTCATTTAGGTGACGTAATTGGTGAATATTATCGTAATTGAAAAGGATATTTCTCTTTAAATGTACAGGCTGTGTGTGATGCAGAAATAAAATTTATTAATGTTGTGCCCCATGGCCTGGTGCCGCTCATTATGCAACAACTTTTGTAAACTCAGTTCTACAAGTTAATTCAAATTGATTGATAAGAAGGTAGAACTTGATAAATGTGCCAACTAAATTAATAGGTATATTTGTTTATAGCTTAATATCATACAGGTCTACTGAGAAATCGCTGGATGGTTGTTAATAGTGCTTACTCAAATATACCATATTTATTAACACCTTTTCTCTGGCTGACCAGAGATATGATGAAGTACACATTAAGAATAGGAATACTATAGAGAGGTAAATATTTAGTATAATTTAGAGTATTAATAATTATACCATGTCAAAAAGTTGCAAGATATGTGACCCAAATGAAACATGATGTAAGGTTAAAATATTTGTTTTTTTCAGAACATTTGGAGTAAGGAAATGTCGCTTTAACATTGTATTTACAAAATATTTGTTATGCAAAATATTTGTAAGGATTATAATTTGTACATATACCGTCAGAAGTTATAGTTCCAACACTTGATACAATTTCAAGTCAAGAAGTTTATGAAGGAAATCAAGACATAACTGAAAGAACAAGCCTTATTCATTATATTTTTTTGGAAAATTAATATAATTCTAGCAGAAACAAACATGTTGTATTTAAATGTCCTTTTGTACATATAAAATAAGAGAAGAAACTCAGTTAAAATTTGAATAAGTTATGTAGTTAATCTACCTATAAAATTAAATTATTATTTATTATAACCATGTAATGTAATGAAATATTAGTAAAAAGAAATAAAAACATAACATAATATACAATTTATTTCATTATATTCTTATATATTACTAATATGTAAACAATACTATGCTAATTAATAATATTCTCTACAACCAATTACTTCCTTAACTTTTCTATTTTTAATTAAAACATTTCTAACTAAGACTAGTTTTTCATTAGTTCTAAGTTCTTTATTTCTTAGTATTAAATGTTTGTTTTTTAAAATTTACATTTATTACATTAGTCTATAATTTTTGTTTAGGCATATAAAATTCTGCTATTGCTATATTTCATTCTTTTCCTTTGCTACTTCTCTTACGAGCATTCTTCTTTAAATTCTTTCATTTTAGACGAAGTTGCTGCGGCAATATTCTGGGACAAGTGGTAGCGGTGGCGTTTAGTCGCTGCGCCAAGCGAATCCACTCATCGTTTTTTCATTTATAGCCAGTTGGTGGCTTTCTTATTAATTGTTTTATTTTCTTGTATTAGGTTAAGTTAAAACTTGCATTGCTCCTTAGACAGAGGTCGACCTTTTACCTAATAAAACACATTTATATAACATTAATATGACAAAACACTCAAAGGCGGGAAATCAGCGTCATGCAAATGAAATAAACCAAATACTTACGGTTTCAACATCCATTACGACAGAGATTATAGTTGTATAATTTATAATATTATGTTAATTTATACTTAAGCAAACCGCACTTATATTTAGATTTTAGAAAATAGCGGGCACAATTATTCATGAAGCCATGGGTTGACATTTGTTAGTTGTCACAAAAATGAAACGTCCTTACTAAAATCATGTTACCACAAAAAACATAAATTATCATATTTAATAATGTAAATAGAGACCTTTAACGTTTATATCAGTAGCTATAACCAAAAATATTTGTTACTATAGATACATAGTCGTACTAATTTTCTTTTATTGCAAAAACAACAACCTTTTAGTATGCTTGAACAAACATATTGCATTTAACGAAACGCGGTCGAGAGGGAAGGATCACGCAAAAGATGACGTGCAATCTAACAATCGGGTAGCAAATGTGTTATATTGGCATGCAGATTGGAGATAGATCTTTAGATATGAATCAATCCAAGATTAGATTTAGACTTAGATTGAGGATACATTATTAATTTTGGGCGTAAGTGATATTACGACTCTACGACATTATACGACATACGCATATCACGATTATTTTCATTCACGCAAAATAGCATCGGTGTACGGTCTAAATTATTGTTTACGTATATCTCACGAAGAGGCTACAAATTTAAATCAGTGGCGAGACAACTAGCAGATCGTTAGTCAAAACGTAAAACATATTTCTTGAAATCGATTGGACAAATGTAGTGTTCCTTTGAAGAAAGATTCAGATCAAAGTTGATGTCTAGAACCTCGAAAGGAAAATGAAAATATTTTAAGTGTCTCAAGGATTTTTCTGGTTTTGAAAATTAAGAGGAGTTATTTTCATTATAGGCAACCGTTAATAGAACTTGTTATTACACGTCCATAAAGTAGAAAAACGTCAATATGAATGAAGTGATAATGATAACAGTGGAATCGCTATTACTATTGACCGTTGAATAGTCGTTCATTTGTAAATCCAATTAAAGATTAACATTAATAAGGAAATGGAATGAAAATATAGATACTTATTTGTAGCTGGGTTCTTCAAATAAGTTTAGTGATTGGTTTTAAAACATGTACAGAAATTAAGATAGAGCTAAGCGACAGGTTTTTACCCGTAATACAGCCTGAAAGAAGATCAAACTGGAAACAGTAAAACAAAACAAAAAAATCCAGAACTGAAGGCCTGGTAATTTGTGCACTGTCCTACTGTCTTAGGCTGTGCACTTTGCCCTCTACCGCGAATTAATCAGTGGACAATACTTCGGCCAAGGGTGTTGCATTACACTGGACCTTGCAAGAGGTTACTATTAGAAAGCTGATGGTATTTGTGGTTTTAAGTGAGCAAGGGTTGCAAAGGTGATTAAAATGACATGTAAAACTGACCCTATAGGACAACGGCACCGTAAGACTGCAAAAAGAGGTATTACTATTAATTTTGTTTGTGTTGCTTAGAGATTTAAAATAAAAAGGAAGCAAGCATTCGCAAGTTTAGGTTTTAAGGGGAAATTAGTAAACCTCCCGAAGTCTAATTTTACATACATATTGCTCCCAGCACTTAAAGTTGGCACTGCTGATAAAAGAAACTTTATTTACTTCATATGAATTGGACTCTGCAGTATGTTAACATTCAGCAGAGCCTAGTCGTTCATGGCTTGTTTTTTGTGGGGGTCGTATTTGACTGTAATTCACTTTGGGTTTATTATATTACAAAGGATTGCGTTTTGGCACAGCATAAAACGAAATAAGTCTCAATTTAAGTAACAAATCTGAAACTTCGATGTTATGTCATGTCGACAATTTAGCTTGCTTGTTAAGACTGTTATAATTTTTATATTAAAAGTAGTATGTTTATAGTAAAATTACATGACTTTTCTACATATATATTTTCCCTGTGCATAATCAATACTTGACTTACACTATCAATAGTTTTCTTTTTATTATTTGTCTTAATAGTGGATATGAAATACTTTTATTTATGTCTGATGATAAAAATATCGTTCAACAGAATTGATAAGATATTGTAATGAAATTGAATGTAAGGAAATTATTGTATCAATTTGATCGGTTACCAATGAGTTTGTATTTGACAAATTATTTGATAAAGTAATATCTAATTTACGTCATCTCCAGAAGTAATAGTATCCTAATAAAAGCGATGGCTAAATATAATAAGTAAGTTTTGAATGAATTAAAATATGTTGTTGAAACATAATACTAAGAACAAGTAGGGTTGTAGTAGTAGTTGGTGTTAAAAAATATAATTAGGTATTTTGTGAGAAATGAAAGTGCTTCAAGTAACTGTTTTTTTTTAATTTTTAATATATATTTTTGTTAAATTTATGTTTTGAACACAGACTAGAATATCAATTTTATATGATAAATTCACTTTTGTGAATATAAAGGATCAAAATAGAGTTAATTAGATAGTTATGTAAACTTTATTGTGAATCTGTTGTGAATATGAAGAGGTTACAGCAGATTTTGTTATTTAAAACTATTGTGAATGTGAAGAGGTCACAATAGATTTGGTTATGTAACACACTATTGTGAATGTGAAGAGGTCACAATAGATTTGGTTATGTAACACTATTGTGAATGTGAAGAGGTCACAATAGATTTGGTTATGTAACACTATTGTGAATGTGAAGAGGTCACAATAGATTTGGTTATGTAACACACTATTGTGAATGTGAAGAGGTCACAATAGATTTGGTTATGTAACACTATTGTGAATGTGAAGAGGTCACAATAGATTTGGTTATGTAACACACTATTGTGAATGTGAAGAGGTCACAATAGATTTGGTTATGTAACACTATTGTGAATGTGAAGAGGTCACAATAGATTTGGTTATGTAACACACTATTGTGAATGTGAAGAGGTCACAATAGATTTGGTTATGTAACACTATTGTGAATGTGAAGAGGTCACAATAGATTTTGTTATTTAAAACTATTGCGAATGTGAAGAGGTCACAATAGATTTGGTTATGTAACACACTATTGTGAATGTGAAGAGGTCACAATAGATTTGGTTATGTAACACTATTGTGAATGTGAAGAGGTCACAATAGATTTAGTTAGTAAGACTATTGTAAATTATTGATAAAATTGATGACTTGATATTTTAAAAGAGTACCGAGAGTTTTTTTACGCCGGCTTTTCTCTCTGCCTAGACACTGTGTCTTCTTTGCCGATGAGTAGGGATGTCTACCGAGACAAATTCATATATCCCATAATAAATAAACATAAATAATTAGTAACGTCACAATGGATTCAATTTAACTCTGTAGTTATAGATGTAATTCAAAAGATAAAGTTAAAATTTCGTTTCTAATTTGAGTTGTATGTTACAAAGCAGTCTTTTTTTTGCGAGACGCAAACATTGTCAGGAAAGGCCGACTGTTAGCTTCTAATATTAATTTAATTAAATTCTAAACATTTTTATGAAACATATTCTTAAGAATCTTGCTACAAGTGCGCATGTGCAATAGTTACTCATTTGACTCGTTCGGTTGTGTACGAGTTGTTACGAATTGACTCGACCATTTTCCCGAAGTGGGATGGTCGAGTCGGACTATGACTTCAGTGCTATAGATGTTTTTAATTTAATTATTCAGCAAAGACTTGTAATGGTAAACAAAGATGTAGTATTTGCGGAGGTGAGCACTTGTTGAATGCAATAAACCAACAGAAATCAGCTCCATAAATTGCGGCGGGCCACATCTTGCGATATCTAGTTTCTGTCCTATTAAAACAAATACATCTGCGCAAATCAAAATGCAACATTAGCAAAGCAAGTATGAGTCATCGTGTACGAGCTCCGAACGATGTAAACAAGTGACTCACGGCGCCCGTCTCACCACATCGCCTATAAAACGGGTGCGCATCGAAGTGAAAAGTGGCTCCCTCCAGCTGTCGAGAGTACTGCACGACATCACCGCCGCCCTTAACAAAAACGAGGTGGCAGCTGCGGTATTACTCGACATGGAGAAAGCTTTTGACTGGGTCTGGCACGCGGGACTAGTGTACAGGATCCTCGACTCTGACATACCGCGGCGCGTGGTGACGATTATTCGCTCCTTCCTTCTCAACCGGCGTTTCAACGTCCCTGTCGAGGGGTCGAAATCGAGCTGACGATCGATCGCCGCAGGTGTCCCCCAGGGCAGTTGTGTAGTGCCCTATGATAAATTTAAAACTATTTTTTTTATTTCAGTGAGTGGACGGCCGTGGCGAAACTTGTTGCATATAGTTAATTCTGTTGAGTCGTGCGCCGGCTCAGGTAGAGCGCAAGCGAGATCGCATGTTATTGCCTTTATATTCGCACGCGACTACCTGAGACTCCGTATTTGATAGATATAAATTTTGATAATTTTAGTATTTGCGTTGAGAACATATCACTCCGCTTAATTTTATTTATTTTGTTGTGCTATTTCTTCTACAAAACTTTTTACTCCTTGTTTACACGTGACTTCTGTGACGTGTTCAATAAACTTTCTATATTGTGAACTCGGATTTTCTAATTATAACTAATTTACTTCGTCACACCCACTATATACTTGTGGCCCTAGTGCAGACGTTGATGGAATAAGCCAATAAAGATGACACTACATATACAAATATTAAAACTATTCAAGGTGCATTATTAAAAACTTAACCTAATGGATTGTGTAGGGCCTAGTTCTACACAATCGAAGCTGCGTAACGCTTAGAATAATAATCAAAGTGTAAATAGTAAAAAACCTTTATCAATCCAGTTTCTAAATCAACAAAATATTGATATTTGTCTTCTCAATGAGACATGGTTCAATGTTATCATTGAACCGTGAATATCAGGATATAATATTTACAACAAAAATTCAAACAATGCACATAATGGAGTTGCAATACTGATAAAACTATACCTTCATGGTTTAAAACATGAGCTTATATCTAAGATCTAAGGGTAATGGAGTTGCGACGCTAACAAAGAAAAATGGCTCATCTAATAATATTAAATCTAATTGACAATTAAATACAAGTGAAGTCAACTTTTTGGAGAGTATCGGAAAAATATTGTATTAAAATTTATGAGGCTCCATTTTTTTCATGAGTCAATTCAAGCGACGCGATTAGTCTATGCAATGATATAAGTGCGTTATCGCACGACAAATAAAAAAGATGGAAATAGTAATGATAAATTGAAGAATTCTCTTTTTTTATGTAATAGGAGGCAAACAGGTAGGAGGCTCATGATGTTAAGTGATGTCGCCGCCCATGGTCACTCATATTACCAGAAGACTCGCAAGTGCGTTGTCGACCTTTTAAGAATTGTTACGCCCTTTTCATAAATGACCCTAAGTCGAAATTGAAGTTGGTGCTGGCATGTTGGCTGGTTTTCAACAACGGGATATAGAAGTGCCTTAATTCGTGCTTCTCAAACACAAGAGCAAAGAGAGGCAGCCCGTGAAACGGCTAGGTTAGAAACGAGAAATCGTCGAGCTTATCGTACAGATGAACAGAGGAATAATCTTCGAAGTGGAAGAAGAAATAGTTCAAGTATTGACTTGAATCGAGCAGCGTTTCTGTATGATTGCACCATCGACTACAGCTTGCATCGTTTAGTTTGCATTGGTCCAACGGACTTTGTTTGCCAGCATTGTGGAGCATTGAAGTTTGCTGGTGAAACGCCTGGTTTGTGCTGCCTTAGTGGTAAAGTGAATTTGCCATTATTGGTCCCGCCACCAGAGCCATTGTGCTCCCTGCTTTATGGCGAAACACTAGAATCACGACATTTTCTAGCGAACACTCAAAAATACAATGTCTGTTTCCAAATGACTTCATTTGGGGCGGAAATTCTCGAAGAACACGGATATAATCCGACATTTAAGGTAATTTAAGTTAAAAACTTTATTTTCTATCATTGTAAAAAAAAACTGGAATGTAGTTTGTTAGATTTCTGTATTTGTCTCTGAAATAAAAATGGCATGTTCTTATTTGAAAAAAAAAGAATGTGTTTGTAAATCTAACTATAACTATGGTTTTGACTTTACAGATTCAAGGCCAGATTTGCCATCGCATTGGATCATTGCAACCTATAGAAGATGCACAGCATAAATTCTTGCAAATATACTTCATGTGCAATATGGAAGAACAACAAGACCGGCGTCAAGGGATCAACACAGCTACGAAAAGAGCAATTCTCCAAGATCTGCAGCAAATGCTTCATGAACATCATGCATTGGTCAGGCTGTTCAAGACTGCTTTAGAGCGCATGCCAAGTGATGACTATAAAGTTGTGATCAGAGCAGATAAAAGACCAGCTGGAACACATGAACGCACATTTAATGCTCCAACAATCGATGAAGTGGCAATCCTGATTGTTGGTGAAAACTTGGAAACACGTTATATTGTACTTACACGACGCAATACTGGACAACTACAAAGAATATATGAAACACACCGTTCATATGACGCGTTACAATATCCGCTGATGTTTTGGCAAGGAGACGATGGATATCACTTTAACATCAAAATGATTAATCCATTGAATGGTAAGATCAATATTGTTGTTTTCATTTTAACTTAACTTGATATACATTGTTTGCTTTTAGTACTCAAAATTCGCAATTTCTAATTTAGTAGAGAGTAGCTGTAAGAGTCGTTAACCTATTACGGGTTCTAAAATAAAAATTTTACTGCATTTGTTTCAGGTGAGGAGACTACCAAGAAGGTTAGTTCGATGAATTATTACGCATATCGTTTGATGATTCGTGAAAATTCTGACAATAATTTGTTGCGATTTCGGCGACTGCTTCAACAATATTGCGTTGACATGTACGTTAAAATCGAAACGGAGCGCCTGACTTTCATTCGGTTGAATCAAGCTAAATTGCGTTCGGAAGAGTATATCCATTTACGCGATGCAATTAGCACAGAAGGAGATTCAGAAAATGTTGGTCGATTGACTATTTTACCGGCGACATACATAGGTAGCCCGCGTCATTTGCATGAATATGCGCAAGATGCAATGACATATGTTCGTCATTATGGTCGGCCAGATCTGTTCATTACATTTACATGTAATCCGAAATGGATAGAAATGATTCAATTGCTGCTTCCCGGACAAACATCAAGTGATGGACACGACATCACCGCACGTGTTTTCAGGCAAAAAATTCGGTCACTATTGAATTACATTGTTAAGCAACACGTCTTTGGGAATACTCGATGCTGGATGTATTCAATCGAATGGCAAAAACGAGGCCTACCGCATGCTCACATTCTGATTTGGTTAGTCGAAAGAATTCGGCCAGATCAAATAGATGACATCATATGTGCGGAGATTCCTGCTCCTGAAACCGATCCAGACCTACATGATGTTGTAGTCACGAATATGATTCATGGACCGTGTGGCACTATCAACCGAAAATCACCGTGCATGATCGATTGAAATGGATAGGTACTTTCAAGATTTAGACAAAACATCTAATTTCTCCTCAACTCTCTGTTTACATGAAGAGCTCAAAAATTTCATTCCAACCCGAAAACAGGGATATTATATTCTAACCCAAAATATACGAAGTGTTTATAAGAACTCGGATGACTTAGATTTAAACTTAGAGCTGCTTGATTTATCTACAGACCCGGATATAATTATTCTAACAGAATGTAGACTTCACCACGATAAACCCCTCCCTATCAAAAAAGGCTATCAGGCCCATCATACAACAAAAAAACAAACTCAAAACGATGGTGTAGTTATTTATCTCAAAGATAACATTGAACACTCCGAGCAAGAACTAGACTTATACGGAGCTTCTGGCATGCTTATCAAAATACAAAACCTAACCATACTCGGAATCTACCGATCACATACAAACAGCAACAAAAAGAAATTTACTGAATCAGTGACTAAATACCTAGAAGATAACTCCCTGACTAAAAATATTATAATACTAGGCGATATTAATATAAACATTTTAGATGAATCTACTGACTTGGACGGTACTGACTATCTAACACACCTCTCGGGATTAGGGCTGATTCCAGGACACCGCTTACCAACCAGAGACAAAAACTGTCTAGATCATGCTATGCTTAACCTTGACCCTAATTGTTTTTCAGCAAAAGTAGCCGTTTTAAAAACAACAATAACTGACCACTCAGCTGTGTTCTTATACATATCCAAACACACGACTTCGACCGAAGTTAGTAAATATAATACCATAACCGACTATGAAAGTGCACTATCCACCCTGACGCAAACCGACCTCTCTCATCTATTAACAATCGATAATCCCAATGATTTAACGCAAAAACTGACTGATATCATTACACAGATTCTTGAGGCAAACACAAAAATAAAAACTATCCCAAAAACCAAGCGTTGTTTAAAGCCCTGGATTACACCCGGTGTTCTGAAATGCATAAGACACAGGAATAAACTCCAATTCCAACTCAAAGCAGACTCTAGTAACGACATACTCCAGATAACATACAGACGTTATCGTAACTACTGCAACAATTTAATCAAAAATCTGAAGCGCAAGTATTATCGTGACCTATTATCTAAACCAAGCAATAATACTAAAACCCTCTGGAATGCAATTAAAGAAATAAGTAATCTACACAAATCAAAAAACAATAATTTAGAACTTATGCAAATAAAGCCTACCATAGAAGCATCACTTGCTCATATAAATAACTATTTTGCAAATATAGGTCAACTATTAGCAAAAGAACTACCATCCACCCCAAGAAACTTCGACTTCCAGTCTAACAATAAGACGCAATTAACATCAATAGGAATTATTGACACTGAACCCAATGAAATCTCTGCTATAATAAAAAACCTTAAATCAGAAAGTGCAACTGGAATAGATAATATTTCCAACCGCTTCTTAAAACTAGCATCACCATTACTTTCTCCTATTATCTCTCAATTATGCAATGTATGTTATAAAACCGGTGTCTTCCCTACCATTCTTAAGAGTTCAATTATCCATCCAATCTTCAAAAGTGGTGATAAAAAAGACATCAGTAACTACCGCCCAATCTCTATCTTAACAGCTATATCCAAAATCCTAGAAAAAACTATTAACTCAAGAATAATATCCTACCTTAATAAATACAATCTCCTCTCACCAACACAATTTGGTTTTCGGTCAAATTGTAGTACTGAAGATGCTATCCTAGCCGTTATAAATTACCTAGTTGAACGCCTTGACCGGAAACAAAAGTGTCTTACACTATTTATCGACCTCAAAAAGGCATTTGATACTGTTTGTGTTTCAACTCTGATTAAGCGCCTGGATAATATTGGCATTAGAGGAGTCTTTCTCAACCTCTTGACCAGCTATCTGACAGATAGGACTCAAAGAGTTAAGCTAGGTAACTTAATTAGTAACGTAAATGAAAACCCGATTTCTTTCGGCGTCCCTCAGGGTTCGGTTTTAGGGCCAACGCTGTTCTTGATATATGTCAATGAAATGTGCAATACCAAAATCAATAAAGGTATCATCACTTGTTATGCTGATGACATGGCACTAACTTTTTATGGGGATACATGGGAGGAAACTTATAAAAACGCTGAAGCGGATCTTCACAAACTTAACGCGCACTTAACCAGCAGTCAGCTAACTATTAATCCATCTAAAACTAACTTCATAACTTTTGCTATACGTGATAAGAGCCAACCCCCCTCCAATCTTAACATAAAATTACACAAACTAAATTGCAATTGTAGTGAAGACTGCGGCTGTGACACGCTGCTTAGGGTGAAACAGATTAAATACTTAGGTGTGATTATTGACCAAAATCTAAACTGGCACGCCCATGTTGATGCAGTAATAAAAAGGATACGTAGGTTAAGCTGGATTTTTTGCAATCTACGTCATGTAGCGGAACCAAACATCATATATACCGTGTATAAAACATTAGTTCAATCTGTTATCACCTACTGTATCACAGTGTGGGGTGGTTGCGCGAAAACCAAAGTTCTAGCACTTGAAAGAGCTCAGAGAGCAATTATAAAAATAATGTTACTAAAAAATAAAAGTTTTCCAACTGAAGAGTTGTACAAGTCTTGCAAACTACTGACCATACGCCAGCTCTATATTCTCCGTTGTGTCCTTAGGAGACACGCAACCTCTCCACATAAAACAGACACACCTCAAAAAAGGACCCAACATAATATAATAAGCTACACAATTTGCAAGACAATTTTTGCACGTAATCAATACAACAATCGCTCAGCTTATCTCTATAATAGTTTAAATAAAACCCTTAGCTTTCATAATCTTACATACCATAAATGTAAAACAACTTTAAACCATTGGCTCGGTACACTTAACTACAACAAAACAGAAGCATTGTTAAATCATCTAATATAATTTTTTCCTTAATCCATCTTTTCATGCAACACACGCACACATTTGTTTCGTCTTTCACAAACACATTACATAGTCATCATAATATATTCATATATTTGTTTATTTTTATTTATTTATTTTTCTTTTTTTTTTAAACCAATTGTGTTGGTTGATTTAAAGAAGAGCGAAGCTTCCCTGTCACAGGTCTCTGACTTACTAGGGAGGCCTCTATCTGAATTGTATTGTACATGTATCTGAACAAATAAAGAATTTTGAATTTTTTTTAACCGGCAAGTGTTCCAAACGGTATCCACGAAAATTGACGGCGGAGACCATTACAGGCAACGATGGTTATCCATTGTATTGGCGTCGATCGCCCGATGATAATGGTAGAACTATCACAACTAAAGTGAAAGGAAACGATTTCGTAGTTGACAACAGTTGGATTGTTCTGCTGCTGTTCTACTTTGGAATCGCACTACTGCAGGTCAAGTACGATTGTCAGAAAATATTTACATGCCGAGCTATACATAAAAAAATGTGGCCCAGTGTGATGCCGAAGACCTGAAAGTACGGCAATGTTATTTCAGGAGAATTTTCAATAAATGCTACAATTTGGGGTTCGGAACTCCACGGACAGATACATGCTCCAAGTGTACTGAACTTTTGGAGAAGATTAAAAAGTCGCAACATGCACAAGAAAAAACAAGACTTATGGCCGAAAAGCGAGTACATATGCTTAAAGCCAAATACTTATACCGTTTGCTTAAAGAAAAACCTGATAACATTGTCAGCATGTTTCAGTTTTCATGTTTCATTTGATTGTCAAAAGAACCAGGTCCTGCCAAAAATCCCTGACCAAATGGCATATTATAGCAGTCAGCTTTATATAGACAACTTTGGGACACTATTGTTGGCGCCAGATAATACTTTGAACAGCACCAATGTTGTTTTATATACCTGGACTAAAGATGAGCATCGAAAGGGGGCGAATAAAATTGCTTCAGCGGTATTCCATCGATTATAAAATGTTGAAATCAGTGAACACATACAGTTTACCAGACTGGTGGCTGATGGGTAAAATAAAAACACAATAATGGTTGGGATGTGTGCCTTTTGGCTGATGAATGCGCCGCCTCAAAAAATAATATCGAAATTGTATTCCCAATACCAGGGCATTCATTTCTTCCTCCAAAGACCCTATCTTTGGGAACATAGAAAAAGAAATTTAAAAAATTGAAGAAATTATTGATCCCGAGACATACATCCATATTTTTGAAAAATATGGGTCAGTAATGCGGCGGCGACAACAATGTTATGGACTGGAAATCAGCACTGAATGGTGAATCCGTCCGCCTGCATCATGGCATTTTCAATTTGCGCAAGCCAAGAGGTACTATCTTAAAGATTGCGGAACAACATTTTGGTCAGAGGTGAAATGCATTATGGTACGGATATGGTCAATTAGTTAGTACAGATGACAGATGGTCTAGAACAGTAACAGAATGGACGGGTCCGAAAGGAAACAGAAAGAAAGGAAGACCAATGGAGCGATGGGCCGACGGGATCGAGAGGGTAGCTGGCAGAAATTGGATGACGATGGCAAAAAATAATGTAGGGTGGAAAAAGTTGGAGGAGGCCTTCTCCCGGACAGGGGCCGCATCTTAGTAAAACTATAATTTTTCTTTTTATTTCAATCAAATGTATGTCAAAGATGTGGAATAAAGGCTTATTATTATTATTATGGTCAATTACAAAAGTATTTTAAAAAAAAGGAAGGCATTTAGTGACATCAAACCGAGACCGATAGAAAAAAAAACACTGTTGTCGTGAAACAGGCAAAGCTTAAAGATGTGGATAATTTATTGCGGAAACATTTTGGATTAGAATGGAGAAGTAGAAACGATTTGAATTACTATAAAGAGACCCTCATGAGAGGAGAAACTCACGCCCAAGACGAGGAATACGAAGAAGAAATTTGTAGCCCAGATCCTCAGTCAGAATTATTTTAAGTGTATTATAGATATTATAGATTTAAAATTATAATATTTTTAATTATAATATTTTTCTTGATTCCTATTTCCATTAGGACCCGTTAATATTTTCTTTCCAACGAATAAACTTATTATGTCAACCTTACTTCGATATCAAAATGGCGACTGAGGTAAGGTTCAAAAGTGATACTGTGCAATGCGTTAGATTCAAACATGCCACTGTCCAATGGCAAGAAACTAAAACGCCACTGTCCAGACAACTTTTGCAAAATTTCACTTGATTTTACAAACATACTTAACATTTATGGATAACAATATAAATGTTTATTAAAACAACCTATAGGTAAAACATTTTTAGGTAACGAATGCGCTTTATTATTTTTCTATCATTCGGTACGGCTAAGGCGAATGGTCAGTAGCGGCTTTGCTTTTTGACCCCTCATTTAAGATACAGATTTGAGGCTTACAACAGTAATTTCAATTTGGAAAATATTGTTAGTGGGCAAAACAGTCTGTAACCACAAATGGATTGACCAAATGATGAATTATTGAGAGAAGTCAACAGTAATACATTTCTGCCTCCTGTAACCAGGCAACATATTATACATGTGTAATTTTCAACATAAGATCGGTAGATTCTGAATAATAAGAGGAATGAAGATGGCTTTAGAATTTACACAAAGAAATGATATGAAAGCAGGTGATGAAATTCACTGTGAGAGACAATGCCTATGTGCAAGGCCTCAATAAAGATAAATGGCAGCATACAAAAATGCTCATGTGAATGTGTTGGAGAAATGAAAGCTCACTGCAAACATGTGGCAGTAGTGATGTTTGCTGTCAAATAAATGTGCAGAGAAAACTTTTTTTCTCTTAAATGTGACTTGTACACAAAGGTTGCAAACATTTCATGTACCAAAATTTTATTACCAGGTATTTACTACCTCTCCACTTAAAGCTGAAAGGTTACCCTCAAAAAGAAGGCTATCTAATATTATATTTCACCCCAACACTATGGAAAACGTTAGATAGGAGGTATACAATGCAAAAATAAGAAATATATGCATTTCAGTGACAACCAGCACCTTGCCGCTCAAGCAAAGGTGTGGTCCTTCTAATCCTTACGGCATTTTAAATGACCAAAATTATATAAAGGACTCAAGGAATGCCTTACTAGAAAATTTACTTTTAACAAGCAAAAATTTACATTTCTCAAAAAAAGATTTTACAAATAGAAATATCTAGAGGCCAGAAAAATAATAAATTATGGCTTGAAACAAGGAAAGACCACATTACAACCAGTAATTTCCATACTCTATGTCATCTGTCTGCTCAAAGGCAAAAAATTTTTGCAGCACATACGCTTTTACACTTTTACAAGTCCTTTCAATCCCGGCCTACAAACCATGGCATAATAAATGAGCCAGTAGCTATTAAAGCTTTATGGATCAAAATAACAAGATAGAAGTTAAAGCCTGTGGGTTATTCATATCTCAAGATTACACATTTTTGGGAGCTTCGCCAGATGGCTTAATTGGAGATGAAACCATAGTTGAGGTGAAGTGTCTCTATAGTGGCAAGTAGGAATAATTTTCTCTGGCTTATTTATGTATAAATAGCACACATGTAGAATTGGAATTTAAAAAGACTATTACTTCCAAATTCAGTGACAAGTATTTGTAACTAAGAAATTTTGTAATTTAATTATATATTCATATCCTAAGGACATGAAAGTACTTTTTATCAATAGAGAGGCACAATTTATCAATAAAATGTTGAAGAACCTGATTGATTTTCACTAAAATTATTTTATATGATAATTAATCTGCACCATGTTAGTGCATTACAACATATTTATTATATAATCTGGCGATTGCGACATATGACCCGCATTATTGTACCAGCAGATTTGGAAACGCCAATGAAATTAAATTAGCATTGTGCCCAAGGCAAAAAAACTGCAGCGTCAATAATATAAATACCTGGTGTAGTGATTGTTATGCATTGCATAAGCATTTTTTTTTTTGTTTGAAAACATGTACTCGTAACTCCACTACAGGTTTATTAATCCTAAATCTAAAAATGAACTCGGCATCGTTGAGGTTATGTTGATATTAATTTATCCCTAATGGTAAAGGCAAAGGACTTTAGTCTATACAGCCATGAGCCAGGTCTTGATCTTTCGTTGCCCGTTGGGGTTATGTTTTTTTTTACATAAATAGCATCACACAGAGCATATTGCCACAGACAAAGGTAAGGAAACGGAATAGTAAATAAAAATAATTTAACCAAATACTTAAATAATTTGTTCCAAATACAGGGTAAGTTGGCAAGCTATCAGTTGGAGCTTGAATATTAATAAATTCATTGAAGCTAACGATGAGACAATTAATTAATTGAATTAATTGACCAGTGTTAGCTTTTTAATCATACAAACCCTGTTAATTTTAGTTAAAGAAATATAATCATGCTATTAAGGTAAGAGCGCATGTGTCACAGTTGTTCAGTTTACTTACTCTGTGCTTTTACGGAACTGACGTCATAGTCAGCCCGGATCGGATCGTGTCGAAGTAGGAAAAAGGATATAACAACAATGGCACACCCGGGGCTTACCGTAGCAAACGATAAATTAAAAGCCGCCCGCGCGGCCAAAAATAATAAAAATAGCCAATCACAGATTAGGGTAAAAAACCGCCTTCACCGGGGAAGGCGAGGACCTTTACTTCGCATTTCGCTCACTCCAGTGAGCTTCCGTCCTGCCCTTCAGGCGATTGACCGCCCCGCGACGGCCCAAGCCGAGGTTCGAGTCTCACAGGAGACGCCCTTGCGCTAGCCGCGGGATAAAACGCCATTCTGGCCGAGCTACGCTCGCCAAAACAGCCCGAGCTGAGCTGTAAAGGCCCTTAAGGCCATTAGCGAGATTCTATTCATAAAAAAATCACCCGGGGCTATTACTAAAATTTTAAAGTGAATATTGAATCAGTGAAGAAAAGTGTAAACAAAAGTGCCCAACTGAAGTAATTCCAATACTACCGATATCAAGTTAACACCAGTAATTGGAAGACGTCAACAATTAAGACTTTTTGAAGATTAGAACGGAGAGGATGGTTGGCGTATTTAAGGGAGCGATTATCAACATAAAAAATAAATATTGTCGTCTAAGATGTACTAGTGGACTAGTTTTCATAGCTCCTGTGATTGTGATTAATCTTAGTGCCTTATGTGCCTACTGTATATTATCAAAAAAATTTAAGCGGGTTGCATTTCCTGAAGATAATAATAAGGTACCATAGTCTAAAATAGTTCGGATTAAAGTATTGTACATGGGTTTCACACAAAAGGGATGGGCACTCCACCATACACCAGATAAACATCTAAGGATGTTCAGGTTTCGCTCACACCTATTGAAAATGTTGTCTCAATGATTCACGTCGGAGAGCTTAGAATCTAAAAACACTCCAAGGAACTTTACAGAGTTTTTAACAGTGATAATATTATTAGATACCAAAATACACATTGATTGGAGGAGGGAGTCGCATTATAGAAAAATGCATGGCAACACTCCTAATATTTCAAGGCCATTAGTGACAAGCCATGTTTTTAATAGTTTATGAAAATGAGACATTAATGAGCAAGCAATGGCCGGCGATTGATGAATGGAATAAAGTAAAAGGTCATCAGCATGCTGAAGAATACAAATCCGATTACCTGAAGAAGCTTAGTATTGTCTTTGGTTACCATAGCTTTTACGCATTGAAAGAAAACAACCGAATTTTTTTTAACCGTTTTAAACCTATTTATATTTTTATAATCTTATAATTATTTACATAATTTTAAAATTTTACGTCGGTAAATTAAAATTTTACCGATGTTTCGCGTGCTTTACAGTGTGCGTGGTCACCGAGACTGAGAAGACAAAAGGTGTTGAATGTCAAAAGTATCACAGCTGCAGACAAAGTTGTGTTATCTGTATTTATTTCCCCGGAGTTGGTATCGACTAAAAGATGACGGATTTTTGCAGAAATGACTCACGGTGTCATCTATTTTCGCGGATTGTTTGTCTTGGTTTTAATTTAATTAAAGTTTATAATAATACAAATAGCTTTAATCCGATTAAAAAATTGTTTTCTTTCAACCTAAAGCTTTCAAATCTTAAGACTGATCCCTGAGGAAGACTTCTCCATAAGGTTCTGGATACAACAGTAGTCTCGTGAAATTAGAGTGATGTGTCTTTCATATAAAGTATTTATGATAAAATTTGATAACATTATAGTTACATTCAATTACAATTTTTACTGTGCTTTTTATGGATAACTGACAACACTACATTGTCATAAGCAGATTGTACATCTAAAAATGTTGCAACAACAGAATCATTCCTTGGAAATGCTAAAAAATGTCAGTGATAAAGATTGCAATGCTGTCCATCATACTCTTCCCTTGATAGAAACCATTAACCAAATTGACTGTCACAAAGTAATTTATTTCTTTCTATAAACCATTCAAGACAAGTTTTCACCAAATGCTCACAGAGTTTTATCTGGAACTGTAGTAGCAGCAAGTCTGTCAAGTGTTTAGTTAATGAATTGGGGAGTAAACCAGAAGTTTCAGTAAATGCACACCTGAATCTTCTAATATTATGCCATACCACAGAAAAACAGACATAAGGGGAAATAGAGAGAAAAAGATTTCTAGCTTTCTGCATCCCAACATTCTTGATCCCAATAAGGTGGATATGGAGTAAAGCACAGCGCACCATTTTTAAGTGGAACAGTTTTGTCAGCTACCTCTATAAATAATGTAGTTAATGCCCCAGCACAAGTTGATTCTGAACCATGTGAGATATTAGGAAGGGAAGTCATCTTTTGTTCTATATTGCTTTTAAAGGTATCCCAATCAGCATTATTAAGTTGATATTTTATTCTAGGAGAATGTCTAAATGTAAAATTAATATAAAAAGGAAATCTAAGAAGTAAAGGGAAGTGGTCACTACCATATGAAGACCATGAAATAGTGGAAGCTAAATTAGGAGTACAAATGCTTAAATCAGGGACACTTAAGCCTTCATTGGGAGAGGTCTGCTGGGTCACAGAACTTTTGTTGAGAAAGCAAAGATGAGCGTATAACAGTTCCATCAATGAAACTCCATATGTATTGTTTGTTGAAATGCCCCAAGAACTATGGTGACTGTTAAAATCGCTGAATAAGATAAAAGGCTTAGAAATGAGAGTTAATTTCAACCAAGATAGAAGAACTTGGATGAGGGATATATATTGAAACATAATAATAATAAAGCCTTTGATTTCCAGAAAAGTTATACATAATATACTTGATTAAGGTAAAAAATTAGGTACAGGTATGTAGTGTCATTTTATATTATGTCTTGCAATTCGGCATGCCTTTTGGCATAGGCCTCCTCCATCTCTCTCCATTGTGTTCTATCCTCTGCGACTCTGGTCCAATATGGTCCCAAAGTCAGGCTGGTATCGTCTTTGAAACATAGCAGATATTATTGACAGTAGCAGCAATAATTAACAAATCATGACTCAAGGAATGGGGAAGTGAGAAAAAGGAAGATGATGTTGGGCCATAGTTTCTTTAATCATTTTTTGGGGATCAAATTATAAGCTTGGCATAAACAACAGTATGGTTCTTCCTCTAGAATAGCACTGATCAGCCGTATGGTCTTGGCCACACTTGAAACACTGCCTTTGATCTATATAGTGCTTTTACATGATTCCAAATCTGCAACAATTGTCACATTGTATTGTGGGGAAAATGTATATATCAACTGGAGGAGGTAGCATTTGTCCATCAAATGTAAGAACCACAGTCTCAGTAGGCAGGCACTGCTATTACTAGTAATGATACGCCGTCTCATTGTTCTTGTTTTTAAAAGTGTATTGTGTAAGGACTCTCCACTTATGCTCTCCACAAATCGGATTTTTGCAGTTGTCGCACATTGACTTTCTCATTCTTCTAATTTTTGATGTGCAATAAGCACAATACTTTCTATTCTTTGGCTCAGGTTGATTTGCATCTCTTTAAGGTTCCGCTTGCTTTTTTGGCGGTAAAGCACATTTTTTTCCTTCAAATTTGTCGGTATCCACGGGGTCATCAAGTTATTGCTTAATTGTTTTATAAAATCTGCGCCCTACTGGTTTTTGTTTCTTAACCCTTCTTTGCATGATTTTTGCTATTTTTTGAAAATAAATCAGGGTGATGTAATTAATGCTCTATATTAAAGGAAAAATATTTAAAACAATCCTAATGTAAATAAAAATATGTATTATGTAAAAAACAATATGATGGAAATTTACATCATCATGCATTGTCACATATTTGGCTCAGTACTAAATAAATAAAAAAATATTGTTTACTCAATCTTCTTTATTCTTTATGATAATTTAAAAAACAATTATTATTTTTATTTAAGCACAAATTGACGCCACATTTACTACACGAAATTGTGGAATAGCGTTTACATTTGGGAAATTTGCACCGGAGTGACCCACCTACTGTTGGCCAATGTTCAGCACCATCTTTTCTTATGTCTTTTGGAGGTGGTGGTGCTGGAGAACCTTTTCTTTTTTTTGATAGTAATTCCTCTTTTAGTGAACTGGTACTAGGACGACCTCTTTTAGCGTCTTTCGTGGGTCCTCTGTTGCATAGCACAAAGGCCAATTCATTTCTGAATTGGCCCATTGTAAGTAGACTCTTTTTGGGTTCACCTCTTTCTTGAGCATTTTTTTATAAATAATCCAAGAGTTTATAATAGCTAGATCAAATAAATGATAAAATATACGCAAGTACCACTTTTAGGACCTTATTGTTATATGATTTCTGCCCAAAAAGCTATCCATGAGATCTACTCCTCCCATATGTTTATTGTACTCTTGGACAATAAACGGGCAAGTAATATCAATTTTTCCTTTTATTGTCCTGTCATATCTATTGACTTTAGTTACAGGCAATGCTCCAGCATAAGAAAATTATTGACAGTAGCAGCAATAATTAACAAATCATGACTCAAGGAATGGGGAAGTGAGAAAAAGGAAGATGATGTTGGGCCATAGTTTCTTTAATCGTTTTTTGGGGATCAAATTATAAGCTTGGCATAAACAACAGTATGGTTCTTCCTCTAGAATAGCACTGATAAGCCGTATGGTCTTGGCCACACTTGAACAAGTTTTTCTTCTCTGGAAGTTTATTATTTGGAATCCTGTTTTGTTGCATAGTTCCCACTGTGTGAATGCCTGATTTAGCTAAAAAACTACCAATGGCAAAGATGTATAAAAATTATCAAAGTATATGATATGGTTTTGCTTTCTTGGCACTCCTCGAAGTAAACAAACTACAACATTTCCTGTTGCACCAAGATCTGGTTCATCTGTGAGCTTTTCTGTATTCTCTTGTCCAGAATATACCTCAAATTTGTGGGCATATCCCATCAAATCAACAATATATAGCAAAACTAGCGATTTGATCAAAATTTAACTTATTTGAAAAGTTACTAGTTTAGCTAAAAATTACTAATATTTATTTCAGATAGCCGGATTTGGTAGTGAATCTCATAGAATGTTTTTGATTTTGTTACCAACCATGTGACAGATGGCCGTCCTTGATTCTAATCATTTACAAATAGCCATCTTTGATTGCTGAAAAATAATTGACGGCTATAATAGCAAATCCGGTCTGGGACTTTCAAGCCATCTTCTTTTTCCTTTAATTTTTCGAAAAAAGCCTTTGCGCGCAACGAGTGAACTCTTTTTTCAATTATTAATTCGTTTTTCTTGTTTGGATCAGTTTCGATCTTAATTTTTTCATTGAGTTCTAAACATTTTGAACATACATCAGTTTTCGGAGTACCAAATCCAAGATTATAGTGAGTGTTGAAGATTCGGCGAAAATAGGAATCTTTCACACCAGGCAGAAGGTATCTGCTGTTTTAGTCTTTCGGCAATAGTGACTTTCTACACATTTTAATTTTTGGATAAAGTTATGAACTGACTGTTTCTGCGCAGCATATTTTCTTTCTTTATGATTGCCTCCTCTTTTTTCGGTAATTGATACGTCTCCGGCGTAATAAAATCGATACATGATATTGTTACGAGCTAGGGGATCGGATAGAAAATGCCGTGGATTTATTCAAGGGTTTATTTCTTGAAAAATCAATGAGGAATTTATGGGCACAAATTAATTGCAGAGATGCACTTATAGCACACAAAAACAATCACTTATTACTTCACTTATGCACACTACACACAGTACTTTATCACTTGTATTCACTTTATTCGCATTTTATCGCTTCGGTGTTTCTCTCTTGTTATCGCATTCGAAACTAAAGGTGACTAGTCGCGTTTCGGCTCGCTTATATATCCCTGGGATTAATTCTAAACAATATTCAAGAACTCTCTAGGCGGGCTTGCTACTGAGTAGCGATTGCAATTACAATTCTAGAACGTCCACACTCTTTGTCTCTTTCGCACGTTACTCCGGCCTTGTCGTACGGCGTTCTAGAGTGCTCAGTCTAGTTTCGAGAAAGTTCTGATCTTCTCTCTCTCTCCCGTATTATTTCGTCCTTGTCTCACACCTAGAATATTCCTTCATCAGAGGGGTATACCTAGGCCTGAAAACGCCTGAAAACGGCACCACTCGACTACACATATTCTGAAACCGACTGAAAAAAAGTTCTCTAAGTAGTGGAAAAATCTGGAAACATTGCAGTCGACCGTCTTCGTAACAATATATGCGATTCTGTGTTTTGTCACTCTAAAAATTTTCATGAAAAAGTTTTTGCAAATTGGTACTTTTTTCTTGTTAACGCATTACTTAATCGTGTACTTCCTTCCTTTATACATCGCATTTATTTTAGCTGGTACAATAGAACAAAATTTTAAAATCATTGCATCTTGATCTTTTTTATTTTGGTGTGCGTAAAATTTTTCAGTAAAATTTCGCAGGTTACATTTCTATTTCTTCCGTGGATTGACTTTGTTAGTTTCCTCTCGTAAAATTCGCGAAGTAGCAATCCATTGGTCCGAGTGCATTTACCCAAATATGGCATAGCGTCAATCATGTAACGTGTGGCACTGTCGCATATCATTACAATTTTCAAAAGGTACTTATTGGGTTTGTTCGGGGTGTACATACGGAAGAGGCACCGACCTCTAAAACCTAGAAGCTGTTCGTCAATGGTTCGTCACGTACGGTCCAGGGATGTAGTTTGACCGACAATGGTTTTTAAAGATCTCTCAAATATTTCTAATTGGAATAGACTTTGTTCTGCCCGCAAACACCTTATCAGAAAATCAAATCTATCTCTCCTCATAGCAGCACCATATCTGTTTCCTGAATACGATTAAACAGCTCATCCATGGTCAAATGGTTGTCTTTCATAGCGGCCGTTAAATGCCTAAAAGAGTTCTATCGGTGGATGTTGGTTACAACGTTGGTTATAAATATACTGAAGCATTCCAAAGGTTGGTAAAGGCCTTTGTTCATTCGAGTAGGTCTTCTAGATGTCCCTGGTTCTACCTTTGGTAGCTGTCCAACGATGATTGATTTTGCCTGTGAGGTTTTGACGCTGTGGCATAACCATATTATTTGGCACAATTGAAGGATAATTTCATAGGGTTTCAGGAATGCTTTCAGTATCCATAGGGTGTTGGTGGGGTACTCAATTCACAGGCCTCGACATCACTTTGAACATTATCTTCGGATTCACCATTCGACCCCTGACAGTTTTCATCACTTTGTTCATGTAATATTTTTTAGATTTCTGCATCTGTGAGTCGTGTATGTGACGCCATTATGTGGTTTTGTTATGGCCTTTTAAAATTATAAAAATGTGCATACGATGTCGGTACAAACAACACAATTCCCTGTTGCAAAAGTTTAATAAAGTTAACTTAGATTAACTTAACGCATTACTCCTTAATCGAACTCAAATGTTCGCAACTCACTATAAAGACTAAAATATGATATCACCAACCTTTTGAAGATCTTTTCTTGCAATAACCATGGTCCAGCATTATAGCAGCATATTCTGAATGCCTTTTTGATGATCTTTTCATGTTGTGCTTAACATTCTCTTGAGTGGTTACTGCAGAAGTAGATGCTGAGTCACAGGCAACTGAAATTATGTCGGATATCACGATTAATTATTTTAATAAAAATAAAGTGTTATGTGTGTGTTAACCATACGTCACTTCGACATACAGTAGGTTTATAATGACGAAAGTATTGCACTTATCTAAACAACACGAGTGTCACCTGCAAGCTACTTGGATGAACTGAGTTGACAGGAAGGGCCAGTGCCATGGCGTCTAATTTGCGTCCACAGGCTAGACCACTTTGCGTCCACCAGCTTCGAAAAGGAATCAAGAGTGATATTTTTTAAAACACCTATGTAATTATTCTTCTAAGCATTAATAGAACTTTCAATTTAAAAACAAATTATGTACCTATGTAGTAAGTTAATAGTAATTCCACCTTCCAAATTCAACAATAATCTGTTCTGTTAATTACACCCTTAAGTCAGAAGGAATGTAAGTAAGCTGAAGATCAGCCTTGATTAATAATGAGTTCTTGGCTATATTGTAGCAACAAAACAATTGTCATATTATTTCGTTTCCTTTGTGACTTTTTGAAGAGGATGTATTACCTTTTTGGTTTCGGAGCAGTTTTACGAACCGTTTGAGAATGTTTTAAAGTTTCTGTTTTTCTATTCTTTCTAACTTTCGTTTTCATTTTTCATCGGCTCTTTATTTTCATAATACTTTCTCCATGCAGCAGAAGATATGGCTGCTAGAGTTCTTTTATTATCTTTTCTTGCTTTGTTAGTGATTTCAGGCAGCATCAGGTGGTTTTTAAATGGATCAGAGGTTTTCTTTTGTGTTAATTCTCCATTGCGTTTTTTTTTCAACACTAGATATAGTGGGCGATGTTTGGTAGAATTAAAAATTCGTCTAAGGACACGAGAGAGCTGACGTCGAGGTATCTGCCAGAAAGATGTGACGTCGAAAGGGACAAGTCAGGAAAGGTATCGTTTTGGTTGGTATCGAAAGTTGAATTGTCTGGATATATCACGTCAAGTTGAGCAGATACTAGATTTCTATTCCTAATGGTTATTTTTGATGTGCAAGTCTCAGCTAATGGATTTGGTAGTGAATGTATTAGGGCTGATACTGTTTGAACCTGTACAGTTTAATCTGAGTTAGCCTGATCGTTTTCGTTCTCGATTTCTTTAGTTTTATCCAATTCGCAAAACCACTTTCGTCCCCTTTGAAAATTCTTTTAGGATCACTCAAGAAATCTTTTTGTAGTATTCTTTCCAAATATTCATCTAATTTTAACTATTATGGAAGAACAAAAAAAATCATTGATAGATATGTCAGAAATGGTTTCCTCCAAAATGGATGTGTTCCAGCAGCGCCCAAATTTAAATTCTTTTTAAGGTGCAAGAGGAGCAGGAAATGCGTTTGTTGTTACATGGCATTAATGAAACAAAGTATGAGAACCCTGGGATAATTGCAAATATGCTATCCGTGATACTCAAATGCCCAAACATGAGCGAAGCTAATTTAAGTCGGGTGTCACAGAATGGGCATAAGGCGCGATGGTAAGCCTCGCCCAGAACTAATTATGCTATGTACTACATTGTGACAAGGACAAAATTTGGTTGGCCAAGACCGGTATCACCTTAACCGAGTTTCTGACCAAACCCAGGCATAATTTGTTTATGGCAGCAAGAAGACGGTTCGGAATTAGCAAGTGCGGGACCAGGAATGGTCACATATGTATTTGTAATACACATTTCTTAAGTAATATGCTACCTGATCGGGCACTTTTAGCAGGTTAAGATTTTTTTGACAGTCATACGAGAAGGTTTTTAGCGTTTCTTTTTTCTTCTTTAACTTTTTCAACAAATACTTTCGCTCTTAAGGTGGGTACAGACTGGTGAAACGTAACATGCAATGTATAATTCCGCCTTTCATTGCATGTTCGCTGCAAGCGTGGACGCATAGCGCGCTCTTAGGCTGATTTTAGTCTCACGCTCACCGTCAGCGCTCATAGCTCAGCGCGTTATTTGTCAGCGCTGAGGCTCAGCGTGGCTCGTTTTTAGTATCGTACTGACCGCCTTACTGTACAGACGACGAACAAAATGCAGAGTGTATTAATTATTGCTGCATTGTATTATCTATCCCAAAAAAATTAAAACCGGCGGCGACGAAGACTATGTTCATCCATTAATTGAGCAGAGAGACTTTGTCTTGTTATATGGCAGTTTGAGGGTTGACGAAAGTAAATTATTTAATTACTTTCGAATGTCAACTAGAACTTTCGACGAATTAATGGCAAAAATACAGGATAAACTGGTCCATTGCAGCTTACGACGTGTACCTATACCACCGATTGAACGACTAATGGTGACTTTAAGGTAAGAAAAAAACATATTTACTCGTTTATCATTATGTTTAATTATAGTAAAGTAAGAGAACAACATATTTTATCACAGATACAATAGAAAAATTAAATTATAATAAGTAATTGAACACATTTAATTATTTATTCATCAGTAAGTCTCGCTGTTTGTTAACCAGCGTAACCAGGATTCGCATTGTTGGTTTCGTACTCTGGGTAAGCTGGAGTCTGAAAATTGTATGATGATGCATATCTTCTCGTGTCGTTGGAGTAAGAGCTATTTGAGCTATTTGATCTGTTGTAATTTCGAATATCCATGGCATAGCACTCTCGATCTAAACTCCAGCTGTTGTCCTACATCAAAACTTTTTAAAATTGGACCCAAAGAAGCGAAAAAAGCCAGGTCGTCAGTGGCAAGATCTGGGGTTTGGTTACCTAATGAAGTTAATAATTATTTTTCAAATGGAGAACTTTCTGGATTTGTCTTCGGGGCCCTTCTTTTTCTCTTTTCCAACCAAGGTTTTTGTGATGATGCTGAATCAACACCACGGTCAATCTGCTCACTGTGTTGAGTGTTTGAAAAAACTTGCTGCATTAATATATCAGAATCTTGAGTATTTTCTGAAGTCCCCATACTATCCAATGTATTATCTGTGGCATAAGGCATGACTTCTGTTATCTGCTTTACCCTTTTGGAAACAAACGTCTTCCACCTAGCTGGGTCACCATTGAGCCAACCCAGTACTACTGTGGAGTCAACCCAGCCATATGTTCTGATAACATGACCTCGAAGACAATTTATGACCTTAGCCATCAGCTTTGATAGAAGTAGCGCTCCACTGAGCTCTAGTCTTGGCAAAGTAACACTCTTGTTTTTGGGTACAAGTCTCGTTTTACCAACTAATAGGACTACGGAAGATTTTCCACACTTATTGATACGACAGTATATGACACATACATAGGCATTCAAAGAAGAGTCACTAAATCCATGTAATTCAATCGATTCCGATTTTTGCGTCTGTATCCATCTGGGTAACTTAATATCTTGAATATTGACAATGTCCTCTCTGATTTTTGTCCATTCCACATTTAGATAATCAGGAATAGGGTCATCCCATTTGATATTTGCGGACCATACCTGTTGAAACATTATTTTAAGTTTCTTTGATAATGGAGAAAGCCATCCAACAGGGTCAAATAACTTGGAGATATTTGATAAAAGGGTTCTTTTTGTGACCCTTGCGACTTTACCTGGTTCTATACGGGACTGGAAAGTAAAAACATCTTACCACCCGAACTTAGTAACTTGATAAGATCATTTTGTAATTGCTTAGCTTCCGCCACTGAGTGACATCCATGTACAACGTCATCCATATAAAATGAACTCTGTAGCACCTCTAGGAACGAGCTGTTCTGATAGTTATTTTGCTCGTCACACGCGAGTTGTTTGAGAGTCATCATAGCCAAGAATGGAGCCGCTTTGGTTCCGTAAATGACCGTTGTTAATTGGTAATCTTTGATGATTCCTTTTGATCATCTGGATGAATCCAGATCTGTCTAAACATTTTCTCAATATCTGCTGTAAAGGCAAATTGATATTGTCTCCATCCAATAATCAAAGATTGCAAATCCTGCTGAAGGTTCGGACCGCATTTCATGACGTCATTCAAACTATTCCCCGATGTTGTTTTAGAAGATTAATCCATACAACAAGTGCTTCGTTTACAGTCCTTAATATTAGTATTAGTTGTGTATAAGTTTAAAAAAAATTAAGTTACAATTCTTGTTCAGTGGTCTAGTAAAAACTAGAAGAAGCCTCCTGCATATTTTTCCACTTCTCTTTGTCTTGAGCAACATCCAGTTTTTTCCCGCTAGTTCTATAATGTCATCGGTCCATCTTTTCTTTTGTTGTCCTATACATCTCTTTCCAGTAGGTCCAGTCCATTTTGTTATTTCTAGTGTCCATCTTTTACCTCGCGCTCTAGCAATATGACCTGCCCATTTCCATTTAAGCCTTAGAGCGTGTATAAGGTTTTGTTTTTTTACGAATGTCAACATTTCTTGTTTTGTTTATTCATCTTAACTTTAAGACTAATGACGTAGTAAATGACGTCATTTACTTCATTGGTATTTGTATATTCCATAGCGAAGATAATTCAAAACAATAAACTCCAATAACTCAAAACTTTATTCAAGTAATTTACGGACATGTCAACAGTACGAGCACTGGCAATAGGCCGCGCGGGCGGATTGTTAATTGGATTCGTGTGTATAATAACGTTTGTATTTTGTATCATTGTTCATGTAATTTGTGTAAAATAAATTATTTGACGTTCTTGGTGTTGCGAAATTTGGCTTATATTGAGGCGCCGTTCGCATCGATACGTCGTTCTCATATTTATGTTTTGGTTGGTTATTTTGTGGGATTCCAAATTTGAATTATATCCAAATTGGGGTGATGGAATACCAAACTTAAACTGTGGTTGTGAATTATTTCGTCTGTATTCTTGATTGTGGTTGTATACCGAATTTAAAGTTAATTGGAGGTTTATTTTCTACGTAAAATATTTCATATATGTTAATACATAATATACATAATATTTCGTGAATGCCCCAGATTCTCCTAACAGAGAAGAACACATGAAGATACATGCGAATTCGTTAATGTAGACCCATACAACATACCTGAAATCATCTCCACAAGCATATCAGCAAATTTATTCGAAAAATTCATTAAATATATAATTAATAAACTTAAACTTAAAAGCATTCAACAATATGTAACTTAACCCTGATCCGAAATGTACATTTAATTTTAAGAATAGCTTTAAGTTTGACTTTATATAATTCTAATTCTACTTCTAACTCTAATTTAATGTTAATGCGGAAAATAAAAACCGGACTCCCGTCTGTAGACTAATAAATATAAAATGTAAATATATATTAAAAAACATATGTTCTAATCAATATTGTATATAACTTTGTAAACACTATAATAATTATTAATTTTAGGACGCAGACTAGTGTAAATAGGAGGCTGGGAGAAAGAATGTATCAAATAGCATCAACCCCCAGCCCCCTAAAAACAAATTTATACGAATAAAAAACCCCATTGTTTCATTTAGAGATGAATGAAAGATAAGAAAGAATGTTTAGCTTAGTCATCGCCCCGGTGATAAAGTAGCCGGGGAATGTAGGCCTACTAGGAGAAAAAAAAAAAAGATGTTACAGCTACCATCTCACCCTCTTTGACATCGATTAACCCGACTATCACATGCTCCTTGCACCCGCAACTCCTCCTCATATCTACTAGATAGTTATCTAAAGTACACCAGCTTCCCTAACCCCCTGATATCTGCATTCACAATTAGTTTGTCCGTATAAACCTCGCTATAAAAAGTTAAATTTTATATTTTTACAACCCCTTACATCCGTAGAAACGGATATTTGCATAATATTATTTTGTCGTTCTGCCTTTGTCTAAAAAAAATCCATTTCTTACTCGGTGCAAATTAAAGTCATTACAATAAGCAAATATTTAGCCGTAAGTACAGAAAAAAAGGGATCTTATACATCCGCGTCGCCTTTTGTTATTGCACCTGAACCAACGTTTATTAAGGCGCATCCACTCATACCTGGCCGCCGGCCGAAATTGTGTCAAAAATTTACTCACAAAATTGAACCAACTTTCATCAATGGCAAACGATTCAAGATGAAATTCTGATGAAGGTCGAGTGCCTGGCGTCCGTCTTCGGTGGTATCTCTCCTACGGTCCCGAAGAACTTCACCAGTGTCTCAGAGCTAGAAAACTTTCTAAAAATTCACGTTCATATGAATATCTGCTCGGACCAGAGGCACCACACAACAGGGTGCCACGTCCCAAGCTTTCGCTGTCGACGTCATCCTCATCACCACAGACACAAAAACACTCGAACACAAAACAAATCACACACTTAACATAATAAAAGAATGGGGCGACGGAGTCAAACTCCAGTTCGGCCTCGACAAGACTCAAGCCATAGCCTTTAACAAACCGCCGCAAAGCTGCATAATTTTATTCAACAACACTCCACTAACATTTACACACAAAATTATATACCTGGGTATCATCTTAGACAATAAGTTAAGACATTGAACACATCGCTACAAAAGCGACACACATATTATTAAACTCACACTATTCACACGACCCACATGGGGACCACACACATAACCAACGAATTGAGAAAATATAATCCAGTAACTCTGGCGCACGTAAAAAAGATATATGGAGAATGATATTTTAAGCCGACACAGGATCTTATCAAGAATATGACTAGACTCAGATGTACTCAGAGCTATGCTAGTTCTATGGATGGTCCTAGCATAAAAGCTTCATCCTATAACAATCCGATGTCCCCCTCACCACTAACTCCGCATGGACTCCTCTTCGATAACTTCTTCAATTCAATGAGAGATTCCATCTCCCTCTTTCCACATTCTCCCACCCCCTCTGCCTCCTAATTACTTAGTCTGGCCATAAATACTGTTAAAATAGAAAATTAACAAAATATTACATTTGAATTAATTGAATCTGTCAATTTATATCATTGTTAATTATGTTTTCAAATTTTGGCGGCGATACATTGTACAATATTTTGCGATATTAAAATTGACTGTGGTGACCGAATCGCTGTAATTGCATTACACAAAGTAGGTTTGGAGCCAAATGCAATTTTTAAAACTCTCCATATGCTTGGTATTAGTAAAATGTTTGTGTACCGGGCTATTATTAGGTACATCCAGAACTCCTCTGTTATTGACAGAAAAATCTATCTCTAATTAACGGTATTTTAAATAAAATTATTGGACCAGCCGCTTGCCTTCTAAATAGTAATGGCATCCTAGAAAGCTGGGGTGGCATTCGGGAAGCGTTGATTAACAACTTTTCAGACCAGAGGGTTGAGACGGCCCTGTACAATGAGATTTCCTTACAAACTTATGGTAATAGGAATCAGGAATTTTATAATAAATTACAATCTTTATTCAGTACGATGATGACTTATATCACTTTACACCAAACCCTATCTACAACAATAGATGCCACCACACACACAATTACCACCATTTTAATTACATTATTTAACTTTTATGTATTCTTAAGCATTATCTAAGTTTGAAATAAAAAGTTTAGTTTGTTTTTATGTATAATTTCACTTACTTTTACATAATTATTCAAAACCTCGATGATTGCTTCACAAACCTCAGGAATAGTTTTTGTTATTGACTGTTTGGAAACTCTGAAAATTTACTTCAGACTAACGTAAGAATCTTCTCCAGCTGCTAAAAACCTCAATGTCCCAATACTTGTAGGAAGATTTAGTATTGCGCTCTAAGTTCGACATAAGTGAAGTTAAGTTATTTATATGTTTTAAATTTGGTTTCAGTACATTCTTTAATAATCCCTTTTTGTTTTTTTAAACACACTTTCATTTTTTTATGTTGCATTTCAGTCTACATACAACCTCAAAAATGATTGTTTCAGGCCCTATGATTATTATGATTTATCTGATGAAGAAGAGGTTTCAAACATAACAGAAAATAAAAATAAGACCATCGTTTAGATGACGTTTTTCTTGAAGAACATGATCGGAAAAAGAAAAAACTAAACTTTCTTCAACTGCTGGCCGTGCAGGGAAGGAGGGAAGCATTTCATATATATCAACAGACAAAGATGATGGAATGGACGATATACTTTAAAATGAATTATATAGTATATAAAAGTTGAAAGAAATCCTGGTCTGTGAGTGTCTGGTACATTGGAAAAATTCAGATCTTCGGGTTAAATATTACATGAAAAACGATGCCAACATTGATCTTCAGATAAAGTATAATGTATATAATATAACAAACGGGATATCCGAGAAAGATAGTGTAAAATATTACAGTTTTAAAAATGAGGTTCACTTAGTTTCATAATGCGATTGTACCGAGTTAATGATTGTCCTTTTTCATGAAGACCTTTGCGCATTATTTACCTTAATGTGTTACAAAAAATAGTTCCGAAACGAATATCTTAAGTGTTTCAAGTGTTTCTTTTATGAAATGGATCATAAATTTGAAGCGTATCCATTGTTAAAATTGAACTTTTCAGTGTTTGTGATGAAATAGAAAGAAATGATTTAAATCACTCATTTTATGATCAAAGCATGACAGTTATATGTGATGTATTCGATGGGAAACTGTGAGTATTTAGACATATTATTATTATTTTTTTAATTTCTCTATTCGCATTTCTAACAATTAAATAAAATAAATCGATAGGGTTAATCAAATATGGGTCGCGGAACTAAAAGGGAAGCAGATGTTGATATTAACTCTGCTGACATCAAAAGAATAAAATCTGGATCTAATATGGTTCTGTCACAGTCTTCACGAGAGCCATCAACATCGAATGAAGGTAATATTTCTAACACGAAATGTTGCTGTATTTGTAATACAAATGTTTCCAAAAAATAATTCACAAGTCATGTAAGGAGCAATGCACACAAAAATAATGTGGATAAAGAACAACATTCAATAAAACCCAATGTTAAAATAATTGTACTGCGTTCGATAAAAGAATTACCTTTAGAGTAACTTCGGAAAATCAAAATGATTTACAGTTCGAGACACCAGATTTAGTTCTTACGTCAGTCAAAGATACAATATTTACAATAATAAATAAATCTATAGAAGATCACACAATTTTATTTGATATGGTGACTTTATTTATTTATTTATTTACACTTCGTTACACTACAAAATAAAAATAAAAATTAACATAATTAAATCAAAAGGAGGGCAACTGGCGGCCTTATCGCTTACGAGCGATCTCTTCCAGGCAACCACTTTGTTCAGAAGACAAAAAAGATAAACAACACTTTTGATTTCTAATCAATGAATTTTATTGTTTGTATTGGCGATGATTAAAAACAACTCTCGCGTAATCTTTAATCAACTATATAAACTCATTCGAGAGAAAGGAAAGTGGGTGGAGTCTGAAAAAAAAATTACATTTGGATATGAATTTAAATCAATTTGACGCCTGTTTTAAGTCGGCACTATTATCTGCTTTATTTCCAATTCACAAAAATTCACCAAATACAATCTCAATCAACATTAAATTTCCAGTTATATTAAACGATATACACAACATTTAGAGTTACCCTGCAGTGGATTAAGGGACACAGTGGATCTATTGGCAATGATGCTGCCGACGAGCTTGCGAGGAGAGGTTCGGAAATGAGGCCTGCTGGCCCGTATCCGCTCCTTCCCTTGCCCTTCTCGCAGGTGCGAGCCTGGGTTCGCCAAAGATCAACCGGCAACTTACAAAACAACTTCTTACCTTAAATAGAATCAATCTAAAAACAATGATAGGGACAATTACAGGCCAGTGTCTCCTTAACAAACATCTTTTTGTCCCAGGCGCGACGTACAGCGCCCTGTGCAGAGGTATCAGTCAACCACGTAGTCCTGGTATGCAAGGCTGTGGCTAAACAACGTGCAGAAATCCTCGGAACAGTGAGGTCGCTCCGTGAAGCCTGCGAAGTGCCCAGGAGGCTTCTGTGCTTTTGGAAGGAGTTAGGCTGGCTTAGTTAGTTAGCCAGGACTTTACGCACAATCGACCGATTGAGTCTAACGCCCAAAATTAATAATGTATTCTCAATCTAAGTCTAAATCTAATCTTGGATTGATTCATATCTAAAGATCTATCTCCAATCTGCATGCCAATATAACACATTTGCTACCCGATTGTTAGATTGCACGTCATCTTTTGCGTGATCCTACCCTCTCGACCGCGTTTCGTTAAATGCAATATGTTTGTTCAAGCATACGAAAAGGTTGTTGTTTTTGCAATAAAAGAAAATAAGTACGACTATGTATCTATAGTAACAAATATTTTTGGTTATAGCTACTGATATAAACGTTAAAGGTCTCTATTTATATTATTAAATATGATAATTTATGTTTTTTGTGGTAATATGATTTTAGTAAGGAACGGAACTTTTCATTTTTGTGACAACTGACAAGTGTCAACACATGGCTTCATGAATCTTTGCGCCCGCTATTTTCTAAAATCTAAATGTAAGTGCGGTTTGCTTAAGTACAAATTAACATAATATTATAAATTATACAACTATAATCTCTGTCGTAATGCATGTTGAAACCGTAAGTATTTGGTTTATTTTATTTGCATGACGCTGATTTCCCGCCTTTGAGTGTTTTGTCATATTAATGTTATATAAATGTATTTTATTAGGTAAAAGGTCGACCTCTGTCTAAGGAGCAATGCAAGTTTTAACTTAACCTAATACAAGAAAGTAAAACAATTAATAAGAAAGCCACCAACGCCAATAGCTATAAATGAAAAAACGATGAGTGGATTTGCTTGGCGCAGCGACTAAACGCCACCGCTACCACTGGTCCCAGAATATTGCCGCAGCAACTTCGTCTAAAATGAAAGAATTTAAAGAAGAATGCTCGTAAGAGAAGTAGCAAAGGAAAAAAGAATGAAATATAGCAATAGCAGAATATTATATGCCTAAACAAAAATTAATAGACTAATTTAATAAATGTAAATTTTAAAAAGAAACATTTAATACTAAGAAATAAAGAACTTAGAACTAATGAAAAACTAGTCTTAGTTAGAAATGTTTTAATTAAAAAAAAGAAAAGTTAAGGAAGTAATTGGTTGTAGAGAATATTATTATTAATTAGCATAGTATTGTTTACTATTTTATAAGTTTTGGTTTACATATTAGTAATATATAAGAATGTAATGAAATAAATTTTATATTATGTTGTTTTTATTAATTTTTTAGTAATATTTCATTACATTACATGGTTATAATAAATAATAATTTAATTTTATAGGTAGATTAACTACATAACTTATTAAAATTTTAACTGAGTTTCTTCTCTTATTTTATATGTACAAAAGGACATTTAAATACAACATGTTTGTTTCTGCTAGAATTATATTAATTTTCCAAACATAATAATGAATAAGGCTTGTTCTTTCAGTTATGTCTTGATTTCCTTCATTAACTTCTTGACTTGAAATTGTACCAAGTGTTGGAACTAAAACTTCTGCCGGTATATCTACAAATTATAATCCTTACAAATATTTTGCATAACAGCTGTGGTAATAATAATAGCTTGAACTTTAGCTAGTGATAAATGCAATGTTAAAGCGACACATCCATACTCCAAATGTTCTGAAAAAGACAAATATTTTAACCTTACATCATGTTTCGTTTGGGTCACATATCTTGCAACTTTTTGACATAGTATAGTTATTAATACTCTAAATTATACTATATATTTACCTCTCTATAGTATTCCTATTCTTAATGTGTACTTCATCATATCTCTGGTCAGCCAGAGAAAAGGTGTTAATAAATATGATATATTTGAGTAAGCACTATTAACAACCATCCAGCGATTTCTCAGTAGACCTGTATGATATTAAGCTATAAACAAATATACCTATTAATTTAGTTGGCACATTAATCAAGTTCTACCTTCTTATCAATCAATTTGAATTAACTTGTAGAACTGAGTTTACAAAAGTTGTTGCATCATGAGCGGCACCAAGCCATGGGGCACAACATTAATAAATTTTATTTCTGCATCACACACAGCCTGTACATTTAAAGAGAAATATCCTTTTCAATTACGATATTATTCACCAATTACGTCACCTAAATGAAAATAATGCTGCTTATTATTATTACAACTTCATACTATAATGTACAATGTTAAATAATATATAAATTACTTACATGATGATTGAATTCGTAAATGAGTGCAATCAATGGCAGCAATTTCACGTAATTTTTCTGTACTCTGTTGGTGTATAAAAACATACCAATTGCAGATGATATACCACCAACAACTTCACTATCCCAATCGGGTAATTGCATTAAAACTTCCAAATCACTATCACGAGAACTGGAGCACGACGAAAATGAACACATTTTACTAATGAATATAAAGTTGGATGATCGTAATACCGATCCATAAGCCATAAACCTACAAATTTCTCCGATAGCTATCCGGAATTGAATTGGCCAATCTGAGCAACTGCCAAAATAGACATATAGGTTATTGGCATGTGTAAACACTAATTTTCATACAGAGGGCAATCTTCAATCTCTGATCGGTCCTCTGAAGGATTGGTTGAAAAAATAGATTGGTAACTCAATCTATGCTATGAATATTGCCATGCTTTTGTAGTAGAAATGGATTGAATTGTCGATCTAAGTAGGCTAAAATTGGATTTAGATTGAATATTAGTTTTGGCCGTAAGTGCACAAGTGGAGGAGTGGGCTCTTTACTCGGTAACAATAATGATATAATACCTATGATTTTAAGTGGAGATTTTAATGTCAATTTTGCATCAGAAAAATATTTGAAGCTACTTCAATTTTTAAAAGATAAATATAATTTATTCATGAAAACAGTCCTCAAACCTCAACAACAAGATACTACTATGCACTATTGGCTAAAATAAATTTTATAGCTGAAAAATTTGTCCTTTTTTGCCTTGACAATGCAATTTGTATATATTTTTATTTGTGGAGAACCAGCCCCAAAAAGCAGCAGTTAAAATCTCTTTATAATACCTATTTTTATTCAGATCCATGTGGAAATACAGAAAAATCTTCTCCAAATCGGGTACACACGAACTGAGTGTTCAGTTTGCGGAGCTTTAATCACTTTAATATTCACTCACTTTAATATTTCAAATCATCTATGTATTTAGTCAGGGACTATCTTATCAGCAAACGACGAAGGAGCTAGCCTGTGATGATGACGGCCTAATAGTTTCTGACAGAACTGGTTCAGTTACTTCCGGGAAACAATATCCATTTATGAACTAGAAAATCAAAGGGCCCAAGGGAAGATAGGAGGAGGACCTAATAAAGTTGTTCAAATAGATGAATCTAAATTTGGAAAATGGAAATTATCCGATCATATCGGCTCTAATTATCAATTTAAAAATGTTTTGACGGCGCAACGAGACATGTTACGACTAGTTTATTCACGCCTCCGACGGTGTACTGCCGCTCTCATTTGTTTGCAAGATAGGGTCTGTTATTCCTTCATTTTCTTTGATAGCGTTCAACTAAAAGGTTGTCTTTTATTTTTGTTTATTCCATATACGGAATATACAAAAAAATACGAATTTAAATATTGTTTGCAATCGGTTATCCCGATTTTCGATTAAACTGAATAACCCTGGTTTTATTTGATCCGGATAATCGGGATTCTACTGTATAACCGTAGGAGACACATTGAATGATATTGGGTGATTGGCAAGATTGAAGATGGCAATGACGATCTGCGGCTTGAGGTGTGTCTTGATAATAAAAGGTCTGCGGACATATTGGTGCCACTCATAAAAAAACATGTCCAGGAAGGCTCCATCACTCACATTGATTATTATATTTATAAAAGAGCTAATCATAGCGACCCAACTGAGAAATATATGGCACCAGATATGTGTCCCACACACGCAGCGCAATGAGAGCTAGTGGAGAGGATTAAAAAAACAAATTAGACAACACTAAAACAAGCATACTTTTACGGATTGGTTGTGCGAGTACGCAAGGAGACGAAAAATTTTGACAAACCATTTACACTCGGAAGTACACCAACGTACGGGTCACATCTTGAGTTACAAGTATCAGTACTCAACTCGTCGAACGTAAGTACGGAACTCAGTACGTCTTCGGTTTCTCGTGCAGTCTGGACGACTGCGACAAAGACACAGGAATACAGTTGTTTGCACGCAAAATCACCATGGAGTCAAACGGAGAATGACTTTGGCTTCGGCACAGCGTACAGTCTTGCCACGTGCCTCGCCACTGCTGCCAGTATTGACATCAGATAATATTTAATTACCGGACGATATATACATATACATGGCTCGGTTTTTCGACTTTGTTGATAATCGCAATTTTATTCAGTCGCTTTGGCCGGAGATGAACGTATCCGAGGGTATCGGATCAAAATTGTGGCAACTCACTACGCATCGCACTATAACTACATTTATAAATGGTAAACCATTGATCGTGGAATACAACTGCGATCCTTGGAGAAAAAAGACAGGGCGCGTTCCCGTAAACATCGACTCTTTGCTACCTGTATTTGGCCGAGTCCGCCTACCAAAAACATGTGCACGGAGCGTTGGTACTCCTCTTGTTCCTGTTATCTTAAAGCCCTACAATGCTGGAAAGTTTGCGAAGTCTTCCCTGGATACGTGTGAGTTTCAACATTTTCATCATTACTGCTGGCAACACGTAAGCCATTGGCTCATGTGTTTTTTTAATTCAGTGCTCATGCCTCCGGAAGATAATAGATTTTTCGACGAGCACACCACCAGAGGTTACTTGAAATTTCTGAACCAAGACAATTCATTTCCGAGACACTAACCACGAATAACGACTTGCTTGATTGAAGCAGCAGGCCATGCACCGATGTCCAAGTAACCCACGATTCAGTATAACATCAGATGCATGTTATGCCTATTCCCAATAAATTTATTTAGCATATTTTTTATTTTTTTTCCGTAAGCCAAACACTAGGAAATGACAGACGACGGTGTACGTAGGATAAAAAGTGAGGTAAGAGAACACCGGAAATGCAGGTCTAATGCGCTTCACAGAAACCTTGATAGATTCACAGGACTTTGTGTGTTTATTTTTGTCGAACCAAGTATACACATTTTGCTTTGCAAAGGCGACCGATTGACAAGTAAATTGAGAAAGAAAAGAAAAATGGAGCGGATGGAACTAATTTATCTAACTTTGGACATTATTCTGTACTTGAGCAAATTTCTAAACTTTGAAGACTTTGCATCTGGACCGATGGCAATGAAAGGGACATTGTTCAAGCAACACTATGGCGTCTCTCTACTCACGTCTTCGTCTTCTAGCGCTTAAATTAAGGACTCTGTGCTGTGGAAACATTGAGAGATCTCAAATTACTCCACAGTGAAACCACGGTGAGTTTTGACATTGAGTCATATTTACAAACTTACCACTAAACGAGATAGATATAATTGCAAAAAGACTTAGAGAACAGAACATGTCACCAGATTACGTAGATATTGTAAAACACTGTCTCACATCAGGATACTTAATGTGGAAAGATGAGTTCTATGTGCAGGTTGATGGAGTAGCCATGGATTCTCCGGTGTCACCTATTGTCGCTGACATCTTCATGAAGCACTTTGAGGAGAGAGCTCTGGCCAATGCCTCGACTCAACCTCGACTGTACAAGAGATGTCGATGAGACATTTGTAGTACTCCCGAATGACAAAATATCTGCATTTCTAGCACATTTAAATTCAATACACAACAACATCAAATTTACTGTTGAACAAGAGAACAACAACTGTCTGCCCTTTTTGGTTATTTTAATTACACGCAAAGTGGAACTTATTCAGGAAGATCTCGATAGGCTAGATGACTACTGCAAAATAAACAAATTATTCTTAAAATACAGTAAATGTCAGCATATCCTGTTTACAAGGAAAATACATAAAACCATCACGGCCAACTTCACCCTTGGAAACCATTCCCTTGAACGTGTGGGCTCTGTATGGGATCTTGGGGTCCTTCTAGACTCCAAATTATCCCTAGATAAACACATAGGCTTGATTATTAATAAAGCCTACCGTATGTTGGGTTTCAAAGACAAAACCACATATATTCACCTCTATAAGACGCTTGTGCAGTCTCAGTTGGAATACGCTTGTCCAAAAGAAACAGGCTGTAAAAAAGAAATTTTTACGTATTTTAAATTGTCGCATGATCGGTGGTAGGGCTAAATGCAACGAACTTTAAAAAAAATATAATTTACTTTCTTTGAGTAGGCGTAGTTTGATAGATTGTGTCACTATAAGAAAAATATGCGTACATGAACTAACTTGTTCAAATCTTCAACTCATAACATTCAATGTTCCTGCCAGACCTCTACGCTCGCACCGACAATGGGTTCCGCAAGCCTCTTCACAGGATGTGTTCTACTTTGGAATCTGCTACTAATATCGATCTTTTTTCGCACTCCTCTACTGCTTCATTTAAGAATAGGTTAAAAGAACTATTAAAGTCCTAAACCTTGTATCTTTCTTCTTTATTATGCCTAACCAGTATGTTTGTCTTTCTCCTGATTTATAAACTTTGTATTGTATTGTATGTATGTCTACTTAAATAACATTCTGCTGTCATATTTTGTTTTTTTTTTTGTTTATACTTTTAGAGATGTACCTGTTTTGTTTCCTTAATTAATAAATAAAAGCAGATAGCACACTAGGTCACACAATACACAAGAAGGCAACCCACACCCACCACCACCCTTCACAACTGCTTTCTGTCGGTAAATGTTTGTTCCAGAGAGCCAAAGCGCAATAAGTCCAGCAGACTCAAAGAGCACATTGCGGACATAAGACATAGACGACACACAAAATCAGCCGTCTGTAAACACACACTAGATAGGCCTAATCATTACATACGCTTTGACCAACCGAAAGTATTTGCGAAAGAAAAAAGATTCTTACCAAGATTTCAATAGAGAAGACGGCCTAAAATTATTAAACACCTGGGATCCAATAATATCCAAATTAAAACCCCAAGACAAGCAATCCGCGAAAACAGAGGACACCGTGAGTCATTTTTGCAAAAACCCGTCATCTTTTAGTCGATATCAACTTCGGGGCAATAAATACAGATAACACAACTTTCTCTGCAGCTGTGATACTTTTGAAATTCAACACCTTTTGTCTTCAGTCACCGTGACCACTCACGCTGAAAAGCACGCGAAACGTCGGAAAAAATTTAAAATTATGTAAATAATTATAAGTTTTTAACAATAATACATAGCTTCAATCCGTTCAAAAAGTGTTTTTCTGTGGATACTTTCAAACGGGCAAACGCACAACTTCGGAACACTTGCTCAAAACTGCTCTAGAAATTGACACAGGCATTTATGAAAGCAGCGACGATAAATAGCAACAGTACCAACGGCAATCAGCGTGTTCAAAGCAAACTGTTTCAAACATAAAGTTTAATATGTACAAATACTTGACAAATATATATATATATACAGTCTTTTGTTTAATTGTAGTATCGATGAAATACGATTATTTGTTATTTATAATTCCGGTGGGGCGGCCATCACATTCTAGTAAGACAGGAGGCGAAAGACGGGACTGCGGTGACAATAACATGGTCGCGTAAAGCTATATAAATATTTTACCGCTTGATTAATATGCAAAACTTGTTTGTTTGTTTGAGTGTAAACGGCTTATCAATGACCATTGAAAACTTGAAAGAGGGTATCGGGCATTATCCAATTCCGGGTCATAAGGCCGGTCAAGGTTTCGTCCCAGACATTATTCATTCTACAGTATTTTTCGTACAATATAGAATAAAATTTAGGATGAACATATATTATTCTAGGTGATTTTCAGAGACAAGGCAGACGAGTTCCCGCGTCTAATAGCAAATTTATGAATCGGTAATGGCGGGTTTTGTAAGTTTTCTTTTCTTTGTTAACATGGCACAGTCTCGCCGCAGAGTATTAAAAAGATGATTGTAGCAGAGATCAGTGGGAATGACATCATGGCTCGCAACCTCTTTTGCTGCACCGTACATACGTCACGGACATGTTCCAGTGTTTACATTTGTTGATAGTGATCGGGTATAAAATAAGACACTTATTGAGTAAATTGTAAGTGGTGGTTGCGCGAGCACGCGCATTTGGCACGACAACTTGCAAACAAGTCGGCCCAAGCACAATGAATAATTACCGTAAGTGGAAAATATCGCGGGGTGGAGGCGAACGACTGCCACGCGTATATGGAATTTATACCTTCACACAACGCTCATGACGTCAGAGACCGCGTTGCCGTCGGGTATATTTTCAAATCCAGTAAACAAAAATCATTTCAATAAAGCGTACCTTTACCTAGCTTTTGTGACGTCACTGGCGCGTGTTGATATCGGGTATACATTCAGATTTAGTATACGCCCCGGTAAGCATTTTAAAACATACCCGACCGCAACGAAGCAATCGTTCGGTACTCTTTTGGCACGTTACTATTTCAATCGTTCTATCCTTTTCGCCCTATTTGCTGACGCAATATTTTGTTTGTTGCATCATTTTGTGACCACGTGCGAGTCAGTACTGTTTAAATTGTGATCGAAGATTGTGATTTCAAGTATTTTTAATTTAAAAAATGGTCAGAAGTGCATAGTACGTTGCGAAGATTATTATAAAGTGATAACTATATAGTTTGTGATCCTTTTAGCGTAAAAAGTAGGTACGAATAATGATAGATAAAGCCAGTTTAAAGGGTTTTATAACCGAACATTGTGGACTTATTGAGAATCTGGATTTTGAATCGGAGGAAAAGTACTCCATGCAATTTAGACTGAAGACTGATCAAAATGAAGAACAAGAACGATATGTTAAGTTTATCGACAAATTTGTTCAAAAAATATCAAATTTTACGAACACTAACTGGATAGTTCGAAAGTCATATCCTTCATTGAAGCGCTTCTTGTATCGAAAAACCTATACATGTCAACATTCATCGTTCAATAAAAAATCTGAGAAGTCGTCTCGTAGACAAAACTGTAAGGCTAAAATAGACTTTGTTATCAAAAAAGTTAACAAGGACACTATTCGAAACTACAAACTGTTGTCGGAAGGGTATAATGTGTTAGTGACCATAGTTTTTGAACACTCTCATCGCGTCTACGTTGCCGAAGCCTTGAATTTACTAAAATGCAGCCAACAAACCGAAGAAACTTTTAAGAAATATTTTGATAGTGGAATGACACCTTGCGCAGCAATAAATTACAACGAATTGAACATACTGGACTCGTTTCAAGATACTGATCTAAATGGAATAGAGATGTTATCGAATTCTCAAATAAATCCCTCCGAAAATCATGTGTACTACATGTACAATAAATGGCGTACTGAAAAGTATGGTCACCGTTATGAATGCAATCTCCCCGAAATCATACAAGGGAAAATTGAGAGTTTAAATAATAAAGGTTACTCGATACTGTTGAAAGAAAATCCCAGGATTATCGTGATAATTACTCCTATTATGAAACGAGTCTTTCTGTCTACTGCATATGAGAATATGATTTTTGTAGACACAACATCATCGTGTGACCAGACTAGTTCTGCGATTACTCTAGTTTTTCCATCTCACAAAATCGGTGGTCTTCCATTGGCATGTGCTATACACACTGAGCAAAATGAGTCCAATTACACGCTGGTTTTTGCCGCTATTAAAGAAGCTGTAGAAAAGAACGAGGTGGGTAAAAAATTTGAGCCTGGTATTGTTATGACGGACGATTCTACTGCCGAACGAAATGCTTTGAGAACAATTTGTCCAAATGCTCGATTACTATTATGCGCATTCCATGTTTGCCAAGCCTTTTGGCGTTGGCTTTGCGTTGCAGATCACAAGGTTGACATAATGAAAAGACAGTCAATCATGACACGATTTCGAAATATTCTTTTTGTAACTGATCCATGACGAATTGATAGGTGATGATTATGTTAAGACGATGCCAGCTCTGTTAAATCATCTGAGTAACTTATGGAAACGCCGGCTTGAATGGTGTGTCTCTGATAGGTTGGATTTACTTACGCGAGGAAACAACACTAACAACATTACAGAAGCATCTATACGCATTCTTAAAGACGTGATACTCCAGAACTGTAAAGCATTTAATGCTTGCGCATTAGTATAATTCATTACGTCCATTTTTGAAAATTATTTTCTGCGGCGCATCGTTTCTTACGCTAACACGCGAAAAACCAAGGATTCCATATATGCAATTTTAATGAAGACTGCTCGAAATATTAAAAATATATCTAAAGTCAACGATAATGAGTACAGTGTGGAATCCGAGACAAGCCCAAATACTTTTTACACTGTGAGAGCCGATTTAGCCGTTTGCGACTGTGACGCTGGAAAATGTGGAAGATTCTGCAAGCACCTGTGTAGCATTGAACAAAACTTTGGAGTTATATTTCCCAATTCTCCTCGGCTGTCTATTCAAGATAGAATGTCACTAGCAAGAATCGCGACGGGGAATGAAATAAATGAAAATTTCTACATGAATATGGTAGATTTGGATCAAACACCAAACAATGATTTGGACTCGATAGGACCGCACTGCTCTTCCTCTGATACACAAGAGCCGATACCGAATGTGGACAATTCTTCGTCTTACAATCAACAGGTTGCTGTAGAATTTCCGCACCAATATAAAAATGCACTTGCAGAGTTTAAGACTGAAGTACAACGCTTCACAAATTTATTTGAATCAAACCCCACTGTCCACAATCTAAGAGCACTAGGAAAATTCACAAATATGATTAAAAAAATCAATACATCAGAACAAGGACAAAACTTCATTTTACGTCAAATAATAACAAGGCGTGTACCAAGGAAAATTAATGTTCAAAGCACAGCACTGAGTAGACGTAAAGACAGAGGAATAGGAAAGACCAAGTCTAGGATTCAAGCTGGGCGGCCGTCTAACACAGAACGCAGAACTAAACGAAAACATAACTTAGGACAGAATGTTAAAATGAATGTCCATAATGCGCGCTAAATTCTTTTTTTAATTTTATGATTATTTTTATAGTAATTAATAAACATTTATTTCCAGTTTTGTTCTCGTATAATTTACCTCAATTCCTAGCCTATAAAATAAATGTCCCTTTATCTAATACCTACCCCAAACGAACGTTGCGGTCGGGTATATTTTGAAATCCTTAACATGACGGTAAATATTTTTAAACTATACCCAAAACGAATGTTGCAGTCGGGTATATTTTAAAATCTTCAACACGGCCTTACATATGTTTATGGTATACTCGAACTCAACACTATAGAGCGTTGTGTGAAGGTATAAATTCCATATACGCGACTGCCACCGGTGTTGACGTCTGAGAAAATTTTTCTACCGGACGATACGATACTTCACCTGTCCGAGTATCTGTCTTTTGCCGATTTCCGAAATTTCGTCAGCTCGCTGTGGCCTCGAGAGGACGAATGTCCCCGCGTCGTCCGAACGTAATTGTGGCAAAAATCTACTCACAAAATTGAAACAACTTTTATCAATGGCAAACGAATCAAGATTGAATACAACTTGAAGAAGAAGAAGACGTCAAGAAGTCTTAGAATGTTTAAGTAAAGATAAATATGCTTTTATTATACCTAATGAAGAATTATATCAGAAAGTAACAGAAGTTTATAGAAAATATTTTGATCACAGTAAATTTAAGCTAGTTACTAGCTAGTATACAAGAAATTTAATTGAAATAGATAATAGGGAGGAACAATTAATATTGATTAAAGAATATCACTTGTTTGAAAATAGGCATGCTGGTATAGAAAGTGTGTATAAACAACTACGAGATAAGTATTATTGGGAAAATATGTGTAAACAAATAAATAAATTTATTTTAAATTGTGAAACATGTAAAAAAGAAAAATATAACAGACATCCTAATGTGTCTTTATCTTTAGATACCGAGACTCCATATGAGCCTATGGATATATGGTACATTGATTTCATGTCTTTAGAAGGGCAATGGTACCTGTACCTCACCGTAATAGATAAATTTTCAAAGTACGCTATTATTAAGCCTTCTGAAAAGAGTAGAGTTTACGATACGATAGCCGAAATTTTTGCATTAATAAAATAATTCATGATGGTGAACAATCATTTTGTAGTATTATTATACAAGAACTTTTTAAAACATATAACATTATAGATCACACTACCACAGCTCAACATCATAAATCCAACTCGGATGTAGAGAGACTACATAATACGATACAAGAATTATATCGATTACAAAGGGAATCAGATCTTGATAAAAACCAAAAAAAATATTTAATAACGCACTCTTATCTTACACAGTGCATAGTTCCATAAATATGACGCCATTTGAAGTTCATTTTGGAAGAAAGGCAAAATTACGTAGTTTCGATAATCTCAAAGTGATTATACAGAATTATACAACTCAACAGCGAGATTTTTCAAAGAATTTAACTAAAAATGCCCATGAGTTGACCATGTCCATGACAACAAGGAAAAAAGGTTAAAAATGAAAAAATAAATAAAAAAATCAAAAACCGTAGCTTATTTAAAAAATAGTATGGCAGATCGACATTAAACTAAACCTAGATTTTTAGGTCCGTTTACTATAGTTAATATAGAACCTCACAATAAGTATAAATTAAATAATGGTCGATCATATCATGTCGAAGAACTAAATATTGTTCCAGACTCATCTTCTTCGTCACAGCATTCAAGTTTAGAAAGTTAAATCCTTCGGAAAATGTAATTTTAATAGAATCCAAACCAACTCGATTACTAGAAGGACGGTGGGCAATTATTCATAAATTAGATATTAAACCTATAAGATGTAACTTGGACAGTATTGAAAATTCTATGAAAAATACTCTCACTAGATTTAAATCTGAGGAAGTTAAACATATATATCAAAGGATTAACATTATTTTAGAACATGTCAAAGAAATTTGTAAACATTTAAATATACAAAGTAATAATCGTGTTAAGCGAGGGTTAATTAATGGATTGGGATCTGTAATCAAATCTATTACAGGTAATCTAGATCAAAATGATTTAGATAATATTCAAAAAGATTTAGAAACATTACGAGTAGCATACAATAAGCAAATATCTGTAACTGATGATACGCTAGAAGAGTATAATAAACAAATTGCTAATATTACCTTGATTCAACAGCAAATTAATCAACAATTTCAAGGAGTATTTAATTCAAAAATACAACAAAAAGTAGCAATTTCTTTATTATTACAGGCTCAAACTTTACAAGATGTATCCGAGAGACTTAGTACTGCGATTACGTTTGCAGAACATAATATGTTTCATTATAGCATTTTACAATCTCATATTTTACAAGATACTATAAAGAATATACCAAAAGAAGTAATGTTGTCTAACAATATAAATGATATAGAATCTTTCATTACAGTAAATAGTCGAATTTTATAGATTTTGCTATTAATATACCGTTAGTTAAAGTTCAAATTTATAAGTCGAGAAAAATTGTACCTATTATCCAAAATTATCGTTCCTGTACCTATCCTATAATGCAAAAGGTTACTTTAGCATATAATGAAGAAGAAATCTACGAAGTAGAAGACTGTCGTAATTTGGATTTTCTAATATGCAAAGGAAGTCTAATAAAGATGAACACCTGTGAATCGGAAATATTAAACAAGAAGGAAAGTGACAAGTGTCAAGCTGTTCCAATAAGATGTCCAGTTCAGGAAGTATTTCAGATTTCACCAAAAGCTATCTACATGTTTTTTTAATAAAACCACAGAAGTAAGTGCAAATTGTAATAATTACCAAGAAACTATATGGACAAGAGGATCGGACATTTTATATGGAGAAAATTGTGAACTAAATGTCTCTGGTATTAAAATGTTCAAGACTACAGAATCAAAGGATAAAATAATAATTGTAAATATTGATACTCCAATTATAGAAACTGCATCAGAAATAGACATTACGTATGACGCTACAAAGATAAAATCTAAATTGAAACAATTAAGAACCATAGATTCTTTCAGTGAACACAGACAACCCGAAATAATTCAATATAGTTGGATTAGTATTATAACGATAATAATTGCTGTTATAATTTTTGTTAAAATTCTCAGATCCAAGGTTTGGAAACCCAGGACTTATTCTTGAGAATCCTGATACCTCTCATAAAGATAAACAACTTCGAGTAATGACACCTTGAAATGCAACAATAAGTCATTAAGTATAATGGAACATCAGCACATTCTGTAAATGACACCAGTGACCACCGGCATCTTCCCCCGCAGACGTCGCATCTTCAGTATATAAGCAGGAGACTCGCGACAGAGATTCATTCACGTACGGTCTTCTGCCTTTACAGTGCACTCGAGCCTCTCTAAGTACTGTATTGCCGTAGTTTTTATTATTAAAAACTCAAGCAATCGCCGCTGAGGATCCGCCTTGCACCAACTTACGCCGACGCCGAAGCAGAGAAAGCGCTGCGCCTAGTCCGGCCTCCCACCAGCGGGTCTCACCGGAGGATGCGCATGTGCGGACCGAGCTGAGGTGTTCAGGCTGTGCCTGGCAGACTCCGGCTCCAGCTATGGAGCGAAAACCGCGTCGCGATGCGTCCGGCCCGCGTGCCAACGTACGCTCCCGCTCTCGCGGTCGAGCCGCGTTACCGCCGCCGCCGTCGTCGTCGTCGCCGCAAACAAGTTCGTCGCGTAACCGGTCTTTGAGTGGTAAAACCGGGCGAAAAATTGTTTTTAGTAAACAGCTCTCGTCGCGGTATACTGCCGTTCGACACCCTGTCGAACCGGCCCCCCACAACCCCGCCCCCGCAGTGTTTACTACTACGGACTTTTCAGACAATTCCACACCAATTCACGCAGACCCCGAGGTCACTGGTGACCTCACAATCAAAAACCGTAGCTTATTTAAAAAATAGTATGGCAGATCGACATTAAACTAAACCTAGATTTTTAGGTCCGTTTACTATAGTTAATATAGAACCTCACAATAAGTATAAATTAAATAATGGTCGATCATATCATGTCGAAGAACTAAATATTGTTCCAGACTCATCTTCTTCGTCACAGCATTCAAGTTTAGAAAGTTAAATCCTTCGGAAAATGTAATTTTAATAGAATCCAAACCAACTCGATTACTAGAAGGACGGTGGGCAATTATTCATAAATTAGATATTAAACCTATAAGATGTAACTTGGACAGTATTGAAAATTCTATGAAAAATACTCTCACTAGATTTAAATCTGAGGAAGTTAAACATATATATCAAAGGATTAACATTATTTTAGAACATGTCAAAGAAATTTGTAAACATTTAAATATACAAAGTAATAATCGTGTTAAGCGAGGGTTAATTAATGGATTGGGATCTGTAATCAAATCTATTACAGGTAATCTAGATCAAAATGATTTAGATAATATTCAAAAAGATTTAGAAACATTACGAGTAGCATACAATAAGCAAATATCTGTAACTGATGATACGCTAGAAGAGTATAATAAACAAATTGCTAATATTACCTTGATTCAACAGCAAATTAATCAACAATTTCAAGGAGTATTTAATTCAAAAATACAACAAAAAGTAGCAATTTCTTTATTATTACAGGCTCAAACTTTACAAGATGTATCCGAGAGACTTAGTACTGCGATTACGTTTGCAGAACATAATATGTTTCATTATAGCATTTTACAATCTCATATTTTACAAGATACTATAAAGAATATACCAAAAGAAGTAATGTTGTCTAACAATATAAATGATATAGAATCTTTCATTACAGTAAATAGTCGAATTTTATAGATTTTGCTATTAATATACCGTTAGTTAAAGTTCAAATTTATAAGTCGAGAAAAATTGTGCCTATTATCCAAAATTATCGTTCCTGTACCTATCCTATAATGCAAAAGGTTACTTTAGCATATAATGAAGAAGAAATCTACGAAGTAGAAGACTGTCGTAATTTGGATTTTCTAATATGCAAAGGAAGTCTAATAAAGATGAACACCTGTGAATCGGAAATATTAAACAAGAAGGAAAGTGACAAGTGTCAAGCTGTTCCAATAAGATGTCCAGTTCAGGAAGTATTTCAGATTTCACCAAAAGCTATCTACATGTTTTTTTAATAAAACCACAGAAGTAAGTGCAAATTGTAATAATTACCAAGAAACTATATGGACAAGAGGATCGGACATTTTATATGGAGAAAATTGTGAACTAAATGTCTCTGGTATTAAAATGTTCAAGACTACAGAATCAAAGGATAAAATAATAATTGTAAATATTGATACTCCAATTATAGAAACTGCATCAGAAATAGACATTACGTATGACGCTACAAAGATAAAATCTAAATTGAAACAATTAAGAACCATAGATTCTTTCAGTGAACACAGACAACCCGAAATAATTCAATATAGTTGGATTAGTATTATAACGATAATAATTGCTGTTATAATTTTTGTTAAAATTCTCAGATCCAAGGTTTGGAAACCCAGGACTTATTCTTGAGAATCCTGATACCTCTCATAAAGATAAACAACTTCGAGTAATGACACCTTGAAATGCAACAATAAGTCATTAAGTATAATGGAACATCAGCACATTCTGTAAATGACACCAGTGACCACCGGCATCTTCCCCCGCAGACGTCGCATCTTCAGTATATAAGCAGGAGACTCGCGACAGAGATTCATTCACGTACGGTCTTCTGCCTTTACAGTGCACTCGAGCCTCTCTAAGTACTGTATTGCCGTAGTTTTTATTATTAAAAACTCAAGCAATCGCCGCTGAGGATCCGCCTTGCACCAACTTACGCCGACGCCGAAGCAGAGAAAGCGCTGCGCCTAGTCCGGCCTCCCACCAGCGGGTCTCACCGGAGGATGCGCATGTGCGGACCGAGCTGAGGTGTTCAGGCTGTGCCTGGCAGACTCCGGCTCCAGCTATGGAGCGAAAACCGCGTCGCGATGCGTCCGGCCCGCGTGCCAACGTACGCTCCCGCTCTCGCGGTCGAGCCGCGTTACCGCCGCCGCCGTCGTCGTCGTCGCCGCAAACAAGTTCGTCGCGTAACCGGTCTTTGAGTGGTAAAACCGGGCGAAAAATTGTTTTTAGTAAACAGCTCTCGTCGCGGTATACTGCCGTTCGACACCCTGTCGAACCGGCCCCCCACAACCCCGCCCCCGCAGTGTTTACTACTACGGACTTTTCAGACAATTCCACACCAATTCACGCAGACCCCGAGGTCACTGGTGACTCGCGCCCGGCTGGCGCTCGAGCCCCCCTCGCGGTACATAGTGAAAGTGGCAGTGAAAGTGCAGTTTTTATCGAACAAAGTGGTGGTGAACAGTCGCAGCTCTCGTCGCGGTATACGGACGACGAGAGTACCTATGCGACTACCCCGCACCGACCTCACCCCTCGACATCGATGGCGCCACCGGACTTAGCTACGCACCGAATAGCAACTGTAAGTACCGGTGTTGATATTCATCGTGCCGAGGGCGATAGCCACGCTCATGGGCACGACCCCGAAGAGCTGTTGGCCTATTTAGAAGGCGACCTGCGGCCATCGCAGCCCGTCTCACCTCGCGCCGGCTATGAGTTGGATGCGCTTTTTGTTGCGCAAACAATCATAGGCCGGTTCGCTACAGACGGGCTCGCACGCGCTATGTGCGAGTACCTAGCGCAGACCCGCAGGCGCCTTCTAAGTGAAGGCCTAATGACTTCGCCACTCTCGAGTGACGAACATGACGCGCTTGCCGAGGCAAGACGCGTACAATTACGCCGCCCGCCGCCGCGCGACTCCGATGAGGACGCCGCCGGGTCGGCACCCAAGCGTGTCTGTGCGCAGACCACGCCACCTGGTGTCAAGTTCATGACACCAATTACACAAGTGCAACCGGCGCCGCTCTCGCAGCGAGACCCGCGCCGCCGGCGCCTAACGGACATGCACACGGACACGGCGCCTACCGCGGCGCCCCCCGCACCCCCCGCGCCCCGCGCGGCCCTTGCGACGGCTCTTCCGACGCCGCAAGATGCGGCGAATATTAATATAATTAATAACACCGATAACGCAGCGGCCTCTTACGCCGCAACGACCGCCTCGCCGGCAGTAGCCCGCCGGCCCCCCCTTGCACCCCTACCCCCCGCGCCTCCAAAGCCCAAGTATCCGCCGTTTGTCATCGAGTCTCTCCCTGACTGGACAACGCACGTCAGGGAGATGAAGCGGCGGCTTGGGCGCACAATCAATGCGCGCGCATTCGGGCAGGGGTTAAAAATCTTACCCCAAGATGAGGAGGAGTACCGTTTGGTGCAGCGGTACCTAGGGGAGTTAGAGAGTAGCGGCGTCAAAGTCGTCTACTTCTCATACTCCCTACCAGCAGAGCGGCAGCTGAAGGTGGCGCTACGAGGCATTCCGGCGGACACGGAGCCCGAGGCCATCTTGTCGGAGCTGCGCGACTTAGGGTTTGAGCCGGAGCACGCTCAGCCTATACGTGCCAGAAGGGGCAGACCGGGCTGCATTTTTCTCATCATTCTGCGCCGCACCCCCGACCTCACCCCCGCTCAACAAAAAGGAGGGGGCCGCCGCCGTTATGCTAGACCACGTACACCGACGACGTTCCGTGCCCCGAGGGGTGCACACTCGCCCTCTACGCCGACGACACGGCGTACGTGGCGTCATCGCTGAGGGCCTCGCACGCTGCCCAAAAACTCCAACGCACTCTGGACCTCCTGCCAGAGTGGCTGGACAAGTGGAGACTCGCCGCCAACCCGGACAAGACTCAGGCCATTGTCTTCGGCCGGGGTAGGTTGCCACCACCCCTACGCTTCCTGGATCGAGACGTGCCGTGGAAGACGCCGGTCACCTATCTAGGGGTCACCATAGACCGGGGTCTGCCCATGACGCCCCACATCTCCAGGGCTGTAGGGAGAGCCAAGTGGGCGGCGCATACGCTTCGCCCACTGATCACAGGCAACCTACCTCTCCGCACCAAGCTCGCGCTACATAAATTGTATGTGCGCCCTCACCTCACGTACGCGGCACCGGCGTGGTTCTCCTATGCCAAGGAGACCAACCGCCGAAGACTGCGCACCGTACAAAACACCGTCTTACGGTGCGCTGTACATGCACCACGCTACGTGAGGAACGCCACCATAGCGCGAGACTTGCGGATGGAGTCGATCGACGAGTTCGTCGCACGGCTCGCGATGAGGATGTTTGATCGAGCAGACGCCTCTCAACATCCTCACCTCCATAACATCGCGCCGTGGCACTCCAGGCCGCCCGACCAATACAAGTACCCGCGTGAGCTCTTCTCCGCGGGTTCCGACGACACCAGGGCAGCAAACGCGGCTTCGACCGCTGGTCGCCTCACTGGGCCTCCCCCGGGTCAACCGGGGGTCCCACCCGGCGGTGCTTGACCGCGAGCCGCGCAAGCTGCCCGATACCACCACTCATACACGACCCCATCGGCTGCGCGCAGCGGGTAGAGACTGAGTCTCCCCGCGCGCCTGCAGCCCAGTACCAAGGGCTATTTGCCCGCCCCCGTACCGCCCTGTATCAGCAGGGCGCGAACATATACACCACTTGAAGGGGGCATACGCCCCGAACAAGACAAAACACCCCCCTCGCGAGGGAGGGTGCAACAATAACTACGAGAGAGATTCATTCACGTCACTACATACACTACAGCATTAAGTTCTAGTTAATTTTAAATACTTTTGTATAATTTATAAATAAAGTGTAATTTTTAAATAAAGTTTTTTTTAAATATCTCACAAGCTGAGATATTTTGACTCGCGTACAGCGAGGATACGGCTGATAGTTGGCTACATTCTTTGGATGAGATAGTTTATTTTCGTGGGACGAGTATGCGTGTTCGTGGTTCGCTACTCTGCAGGTTGGCTGGCGTAGCAAAGAGATCCACGTTTTGAAGAATAATCAGGAAAATTATGAGAATGCTGAGGAACGATGCAAACGCTCGAGCAACATCGACGAGTCTTTGCGATTTTGCGCATATCCAGAGCAAACGTCGCTTGTCAAAGTGTCCAGCAACCAACAAGTGGAAAACATCAAGTTGTTGAAAAAAAAAATTTTTTTTTTGATCGTAACCGTTCTATGTGAAACTGCTGCATATTCTGGAAAATCGTGTAAGTGTATCGAGCTAAAAGGAGATTATGTTGAAGAATGAATAGTACTTTTGACAAAAATCGTGTGTATTCATTGTTAAGCTCACTATATATTGAACGCCCTAGTACTAAACTGTGTCTAGATAATCTGAACAAACGAAAAGGGTTTATTTATTCGTGTGGATTGTATTTTATTTTAGAAATAGATGTGCAGTCACCCGATACTGATGAATAACTTAATGAAAAAACTAATCTGCAGTGTCCACACCAAAACAGTATACATATTATGAACAAATACTATTTTTGCAAGATGTGACCGCAGACAGGTCAGAACGCTTCAATCTTTGAAATGCTGGCGGACACATCGGAAATTTAAACTCAGATGTGTCCGCCAGCAACAGCAGCTCAAGCAATCTGAAGACCATGTTAACAAAAGACAACGAAAACGACAAATTGACAGCGATAATGTTTTGATTGAAGCATTAACAATGCGTTTAAGCGATAAACAGCAACCTTCATCTCTTCTTGATGAAGACAAGTCATTTCTGTTGTCACTAGTGAGTAAGATTCGAGGAGACGCCAAAGGAGACAATACAAGTTATAAAAAATATAGGGCTACTTTAATGCACAATGACAAGGCCTTGAAGTACCTTCAACAAGTCAGTGTTCTTAAGGTGCTGATAAACTTGAACAATCACTTGTAATGATCATTTTTGGGAATGTTACACCACAGAAAAATACGAGAAAATTTTAGCGTTTTATGGCGCATCCACACATGCCGGCGGCACATGCATTCTTTACCTGCGGCACGCGCGGCTTTAGTTTGCCGGCGGCAGTTTGCTTGCGGCTCTGATACGGAGTGGTAGTGTTGTTCATTTCATACAAATAACGAAATGACAGAATTTAACTGGGATGATAGTGCAGTACTTTTATTAATAGAAAAGTATCAAGAAAATGAACTATTGTGGAACCCAAAGCAAGAATCGCAACAAAAGAAATGATGCTATTAGGGATATTGCTATCAGAAATTGAGAGAAAACTGAAGAATTTATCCAGCCATTATTTTCGAGAAAAACGCAAATATGAAGAATTTAAAAGGAGTGGATCTGGACGGGATCATGTTCAATTGCCGAAATGGTTTGCTTATAAGGCGTTATCATTTCTTAGTGACAAGAATGCATCGGTACCAACTGTCAACAGCCATACACCTAGTGTAAGTACCCATCGAATTCTTATAATTAAGTACACTAGTTGGTCGCCCATTGGTCGAAATTCGACCATAATTATTTTAAAATAAGTACCTACATATTTCATTAAGTAATATTTTCGTTACAAAGTTTTTGCTTCGCGTATTAATAATAGATACCTACAACCCGGTAACCATACATAATACCACGGAGCGCGGGCGAGCATACTCTCGTATTTGAACCTTATGTAGTCGGCATAACGCTCACCAAATGCTAAGTATTCGGGAATAAGCGCTCGGGAATCCGATTGGTGTCGGTAATGGCGAGTTTTGTTTTCTTTGTTAACATGGCACAGTCTCGCCGCAGAGTATTAAAAAGAAGATTGTAGCACAGATGAGAGGGAATGTCATCACGGCTCGCAACATGTTTTGCTGCACCGTGCATGCGTCACGGACATGTTCCAGTCGACATTTGTTGATAGCGATCGGGTATAAAATAAGACACTGATTGAGTAAATTGTAAGTGGTGGTTGTGCGAGCACGCGTATTTTGTGCGACAACTTGCAAACAAGTCGGCCCAAGCACAATGAATAATTCACGTAAGTGGAAAATATCGCGGGGTGGAGGCGAACGACTGCCACCGGTGTTGATGTCTGAGAATTTTTTTCTACCGGACGATACGATACCTGTCCGAGTATATGTCTTTTTCCGATTTCCGAAATTTCGTCAGCTCGCTGTGGCCTCTAGAGGACGAATGTCCCCGCGTCGTCCGAACGAAATTGTGGCAAAAATCTACTCACAAAATTGAAACAACTTTTATCAATGGCTAACGAATCAGGCGTTGTCCTAATTGGCGAAGATCGCACGATGACACGATGCGGTCTCGTCGTGCGATGAGTTCAAACATACAGATTTCATCAGAGTGTCCTATTTAAACCTCGCCAGTAATCGTGCGAGCACATGAAATGCTTTAATAACGATCGTACGATGCGTTTGATCGTGCGATCATGTAATCAAAGCAACAGATCTCTTTTGAGTGTCCTAATCGGTTACTACGCGATGTCCCGCGAGGGGCGCGGGACGAGAGGGGCAAGGGCCAACACCTGGAGTGACACACAGCACTCGGGCCTTAGCTCGCTTGCGGCCGGAGGCCATTTTGTGTTTTCATTGTTTGTGTAAAGCGTTTGGATATTCTGTTACATACATTCGAAGAAGATTTAATTAACCAAGTACGTTTACATCCTGTTGTTTGGAATAAACAGAGTGAAGACTATAAAAACAGGTTGAAAAGTGAAAGAGCATGGGATATAATTGCGAGGAACGTAAATAAAACAAGTAAGTAGATAGTAATTTGAGCTTAGTTTTAATCACAACCAGAATTGTATAATGACACACACACATACCTTGACTATATATCTACTTAGTATAGTTAGATATAATTTGAATCGTAATCGTAAATCGTACCTCCATTTGAGGGGGTCTAAATGCAAAAGTGCCACTGTCCATTTTTGAGGAAAACTAAACTATGCACGCCATCTTCTGGCCCTTGTAAAAACCAATCTAGTTAGTACACTTAACAGCTTAGAAGCAATGTTCCCACCGTCCCATATAAAATGCCGACTGAAAACCGAAGAATGAAGCAAAATCGCTACTGTCCTAAACCAATAAGGAGCAAAAGTGACACTGTCCATTTGAGCCAATCACCTACCTAACTAGTAAAAATACCTAAAAGAAAGCGATTCAAAGGGACTCAAGAATGTACTCCAGCATCAGCTCAACTTTTACAATATTTACTTAAAGAAAAAGAGACCAATAAGGATGATGAGATCGACATGTTTTTTTTAATTTTAATTAAATCGTTACATCCAATCTGTTCTGAAGTCTAGAATATTCAACATGGTGTCTGAATTTGAATTACAAGAAATCAAGGAACAAACCAATTTCTATGCTGGTTCTTCACGACACAATACTGATAACACTCACAATACAGGACCTTCGAGTCAGAACACCCACAATATAGGATTTTCGGATTATAACATCCGTAATGCAGGCCCTTCTGACTATAGTACCTGCAATCCAGGATCTTCAGATTATAACCTCCATAATGCAGGCCCTTCCGGCTATAGTACCTGCAATCCAAGATCTTCAGATTATAACCTCCATAATGCAGGCCCTTCCAGCTATAGTACCTGCAATCCAGGATCTTCATATTATAACCTCTATAATGCAGGCCCTTCCGGCTATAGCACCCGTAATCCAGAATCTTCGGCTCTAATCCGACTCTACCGATACCTACTCTAATCCGATACCGGCAATGCAGAGCTGTCAGGCAAAAATCCTCCAGTTTTAGAAGAACCGATATTGAACAGTGAATTGCCTAATGCTACTCAGAAAAATGTTTATTAATTTTGAGGTAATATTGTGATCGATAATTTATGGAAATAAGAGACTGATTGTTACTATTTTATTTTTTCAATAAATATGTTCAAATTTACAAGAAAAGTTTCTCTTTCACTTACCTTAACGTGACGTGACAGCAAATTTTTCTTTTGGTGTTATTGCTTGTCTGAATTTCGTATTCTTCTTTGTGATGTCTTTTTCATATTAAAGTAAACATATAATTTTTCTTCGTCATCTAACAGGTATCTCTGGATCTGCCAAAATTCTCCTTCTGCATGTCTTGTTTTCAGCATTCTATGCACCCAAAATCTTCGTCTGTTATAAATCGCGGCAATAATCGCGCGTTGTGAATCGGGACATAGTAAAAAATACGAGTTACTTCAATGGAAACCGATCGCAAACTGAGTCTAATGTCAATCGCGAAAAGCGAGAGCGGTCGGTGGGTGGACTAGTGCCTGTCTGCTAGCTGTCGCCGCGTGGACTGCTGGGTGCCTGCTAGCTGCCACCGCGTGGACTGCGAGCAGTCGTCTTAGTATAGGTTTGTGTTGGGTGGGAGCGGAGTTAGAGCAGAGTCGTGTAAGTGTGCTATGACCTTAATAGTTAGACAGTTGAAATTTTTACAACAATTACTAAAGAAACAATAAATGAAATATTTAAGGGGGCTCCCATACGTAACGTGATTTTTTTGCTCGTTTTTTAATAAAACTAAAAATAAAAGATGTTGACGTGCTATTGAAAAAACATTGTGGCGAAGATTGGACATCTAGGGATGATTTAGATTTCTACAAACAGGTTATGGTGCGAGCAGAAAATGAAACCAATGTAAGCGAAGAGTATGAAGAGGAAGAATGTGAAGTTGTAATGCCTGATTCGGATTTACATATTTAATTTACGATTTGATTTAATAAAAATGTTTCCTAATATAATCTGTATTGTTTTGTTGACTGTACATTATCTACCCTGAGAATGCCTAGAAGCAAACGCGCTACTGTCCTTTCCCATAGATGCAGATTCACCACTGTCCAATAAGAGACAGACGCAGATTCACTACTGTCCAATGTTAGATGCAAATTGCACTTGCACTTAAGGGACGTCTTTCTAAAAGAATTGAAAAAAGTTCGTAAGCCTCGCTCTGGAGATCCAGGAAGCCCAAATGACCAATATTACCCAGGAAAGTGGACCCTATTACCAACATATGTTGTTTTAAAGGATGTTTCAATGCCTCGACTAACCGAAGGTAATAGTGTTCATCAAGAAACTGGAAATAACGATAGTGATGCCAGCCTACCATCCACTTCAAGATCAGAGCAGAATCTTCAGTTGCCTGATGAAGAGAATTCTACTGCAATGTTTAATAGATCCGAGGCTGTTGTCTCTTCTGATGACGAACCACTGTCTACCAGTGCGCGCAGTACAATTACACAGAACACGAGTGGTATGTCAACTGAAGCTTTGGATAGTGGAATACAAACTGGATCCCAAAAAAGAAAACGTAAAGAAAATCAATCTTTAACCGAATATCAGCGTCGAATGATCCAAATCGAAGAAGATAAAATTAAAGCGTTTAAGGAGAAAAAAAAAGAAGTTGAGGATGAAGATTTACTTTTTTTGAAATCGCTAGCTCCATATTTTAAATATTAGAATCCAGTACAAAAATTAAGATTAAAAAGTAAATTACAGAATACAATAACAGACGAAATTTCTGTAGCTATGCCATCACCCCCTTCAAACTCTTCGCCTACTATGTCAATGTCAATCATATCTTCACCTGTGCAGGCATCCTCACATCCATCCATGGCACCACCGACAAACACACAACAATTCTACGAATAATTTAATGTTGAATATGATTCTTATTAAATCTTATAATCCAGTAGTTTAAAACGGCATGAACAAGAATTTTATAATTCTACGTAATTTTGCTGACTTAAGAAGTGTTTTATGTGCTATGTTGCACATTAAACCGACATAATTACTACCTATATAAAAGGAATATAAAAAGTAATAAATAAATATAATAAATACATAAAATGATTCTCTTTAATTTAAATGGTCTTTCAACAGGGACTTACAAATTGGAGGAAATTGGATAGGTTCAGCTGCGGCTGACTGTACGTAACGCACACATAATAATAATAAAAAACTTACCTAAGTGTTAATACCAATCTTTCTTCCACACTTATGGGTTTTTTTAAAGTTGGTCACTCTATGATTACAATCGCTACGTATTCCATTACAGATGTAGTCAAATGTTTCTTTTGACATGGACAAATAATCGTAAAAGTCTTCTTCGTTATTTCGTACATCCAAATAAAGGTTGAAAAATTCACCGCGCAGATTCCTGGATCTATAAAGTATTTTATGTTGTCTACGTTTCCTTTTTTAATGTCATTTGCAATTTTTAAAGCAATATTGCCCGACAGCAAATACTGTGCATCTCTGTACAGAGCCATCGTTAAAGTGGCGAGTGCCAGCCATCGAACGACGGCATCACACGATGGACATCGCGCGATCTATTAGGACACCTGTTAGGTCATCGCACTACCACTTTGATCGTGAGATGAAAAACGCATCGCGACATCGTACGATCGCTCCCAATGGGGCCGGCCGCGCAAAGTTTATCGTAGATGGAGCGGCCGTAGATGCGACCCTTTGTCACTACTTGTCAAAGTGTTTACGTTGTTTTCTGCTTTGTTTTCATCGTTTCTAGTTACTTTTCTAATAACCTCGGCCTTTCTAACTTGTCTCTGGACTATTTTACGCATTTGGGATACTGTTAGACCCTGTACAACAACGACCTCGGCTTCGAACTGCTACGTGCTATGGATATTGTTTTACCTTTGGAACGACGATTTTGGCTTCTGAACCCGGATAAACGTGCACGATTGGCGATTACCAGAGCTCAAAGAAGAGCTAAAGAAGCGTGGTGCCTCCTTACGAGGCAAAAAAGTGGACCTGGTTGAAAGGTTAGAAACTGAAGACTGGTCTGATACTGAAGAAATTTCAATGGAAATACCACCTACCACCACCTTCAAATATGTGAACAGTAATACCTCCACTCAACACTACATTGATCAGGCAGTATCTTAATTTCACAACAAAAAAATTGGACCAGGCTCTTCATCTGTATGAATCCAGATTTTTGACTGTGGTCAGATCATCTTGGACTGAAGACAGTTACTACATTAAAGGTTTTTGTAAGAAAACCATGAAAAATCTTCAATATGAAGTAAATATAAAGCTAAATAAAGAAGGACCACCTGAAGAGTCACATTGTGAAAGCCCAGCTGGAAGTGGAGTCAATGCAACTTGCAAACATATTGCTGTGCTTCTATATGCAGTTTAAATATGGTACGCCAAAAATGCATCATATTGAATGAAGTCTGCACTCAACAACTCCAAAAATGGAATTGTCCCAGTAGAAAATACACTGGTACACCAGTTAAAGCGGCTAAGCTACCCTGAAAACGTGCAGACAAACGATTACTATTTGCACCATACCCTGTGGAAAATATAGACAGAGAAAGCTATAACTACAAAGTTAGAAATCTAGTGCTGGCTTTTCCAAATTCAACAATGCCAATGAAGCAATGTTACGAGCCAGCAAATCCCTATGCTATTGAGGTAGACCATAATTATTGTAATATAGATGCTTAAAAAAACTTATTATAAGAATTAAAATTAGTTAACATCACAGAGGCTGATATAAAAAATATTCAAGAGGCCACTACCAGACAGTATCAGAAGAGTGGCATCTTCAACAGAAAAGAAGACTAACTGCGAGTATTTTCTATACAATTTGTCACTTAAGAGAAAGTATGCCAGAGATATATTTCAAAGGAAAGACTTCTCATCAAATTTATGGTTTCCCATTTCCGAACTATTGGGTACACTGCAACGCGGCATTGTTGATAAAAAGAATTTTTTTGCACGGTTTCCATATACCTTATGCTTTGTTATGGGTACAAACTACGACAGCGCTACTTTGACAGTTGCCTTCCCCATTTCCTAAAGCTATATAAATATTTTACCGCTTGATTAATATGCGATACTAGTTTATTTGTTTGAGTGTAAACGAGTTATCAATGACCATTGAAAATTTGAAAGAGGGTATCGGGCATTATCTAATTCCGGGTCATAAGTCGTTTCTACTGGCCTAACCAAGCTAATTATTTTTATTGACACTCATATCACGACCGGTCAAGGTTTCGGCCCAGACATATAATTCATTCAATAGTATTTTTCGTACAATATAGAATAAAATTTAGGATGAACATATATTACAGGTGATTTTCAGAGACAAGGCAGACCAGTTACCGCGTCTAATAGCAAATTTATGAATAGGTAAGTTTTGTAAGAGTTTTTTTTTCTTTGACTCTTTCTTTTTTAACATGACACAGTCTCGCCGCAGAATATTAAAAAAGATGATTGTAGCAGAGATGAGAGGAAATGTCATCACGGCTCGCAACAGGTTTTGCTGCACCGTGCATGCGTCACGGACATGTTCCAGTGTTTACATTTGTTGATAGCGATCGGGTATAAAATAAGACACTGATTGAGTAAATTGTAAGTGGTGGTTGTGCGAACACGCGTATTTTGTGCGACAACTTGCAAACAAGTCGGCCCAAGCACAATGAATAATTCACGTAAGTGGAAAATATCGCGGGGTGGAGGCCAACGACTGCCACCGGTGTTGACGTCTGAAAAAAAATTTCTACCGGACGATACGATACTTCACCTGTCCGAGTATCTGTCTTTTGCCGATTTCCGAAATTTCGTCAGCTCGCTGTGGCCTCGAGAGGACGAATGTCCCCGCGTCGTCCGAACGTAATTGTGGCAAAAATCTACTCACAAAATTGAAACAACTTTTATCAATGGCAAACGAATCAAGATTGAATACAACTTGAAGAAGAAGAAGACGTCAAGATGAAATTCTGATAAATGTCGAGTGCCTGGCGTCTGTCTTCGGTGGTATCTCTTCTCCGAAGAACTTCACCAGTGTCTCAGAGCTAGAAAACTTTATAAAAATTCACGTTCATATGAATATCTACTCGGACTATAGGCACACCTCCTGTGCGTGCCGTGGTCAACGACGGGCGTAGCTACTGCGATGACTTCCGTCAAGCCCGCCGTCCGTCATCTATCGAGATGCTGAATGTCGATACGGGCATTTTCATCATTATTGTTGGAATCACGTCAGGGGCTGGTTACACGTTCTGCGAGATACTCTGATCGAGCGCCAACGAACGAGGGGAGACGCGTACAGCGAGGATACGGCCGATAGTTCGCTACTTTCTTTGGATGAGATAGTTTACTTTCGTGGGACGAGTATGCGTGTTTGCGGTCCGCTACTCTGCAGATTGGCGTAGCAAAGAGAGAAAAGAGTAATACTTGATTTTCGCTGAGACGAGATCCACGTTTTGAAGAATAACCAGGAAAATTATGAGAATGCTGAGAGAACTATGCAGACTGGTGGAGCGGAAGACTCGAACACTTGAAAACAAAATGCATCAGCCTACACCACAAAATACACACAAACTCAAACTATAACGGTACACCTCCTACAGACCTAATAAACACATACCACGAAACTAAAATACCTGGGTATCATCTTAGACAATAAGTTAACATATAAACAGCACATTGAACACATCACTACAAAAGCGACACACATATTTAATAAACTCACACGACCCACATGGGGATCACACCCAGAAAACATCAAATTAATGTATAAAATGGTAATTGAGCCGTTTATAACTTACGGGGAATCAATCTGGGGCCACGCCGCCAACAAAAGATATAATAAAAAACTTTTATTGAAAGCGCAGAGGTTTTGCCATCAGAACAATTAGGGCTTTTAAAAATTTCGTATTAAGCATACGACGTATTGTATTTTACTCACTTCTTTTAATTAAATTTTAAAATTTAAAAAAAAGAAGGATACTTAAAGATGTTGGAGGATAGTGCACTGTCTTGTGGAACCCATTTAATTGGTCCGGGATTTATATTTTAAACAGGATAATGGTTCGAAGCACACGTCAAGACTATGCAAGGACTTTTTAAAACGAAAAGAACAACAACAGGTGTTGAAAATTATGATATGGCCTGCAAAGACTTAAACCCTATGAAACTATTGTGGTATCAGCTGGATAGACAGGTGCGAAAACGTTGGTCCACATCTCAGGAAGACTTGTGGAATAAACTGCAAGAAAAATGGCAATAAATAACGAAGACAACATTGGAAAAAATTTTAGCCAGGTTTCCGAAGGTTTGAGAGGCTGTAATGAAAAAAATGTTGGACTCATACATGTGGGGTTATGAAATAAGCAAGCTGTTTTTATGATCTGGCGGGCAAGTTTAACTTCAGGCTATTTGGAAAAAGGAAAAACAATCAACAGCGACTATTACTGTGCATTACTGGATCGATTGAAAAACAAAATCGCAAAAAAAATGCATCTTTTAGCAAGACAATGCACCAGCTCACAAATAAATCAAAACCATGGCCAATTGCACGATCTACGCTTCGAATCGCTTCCCCACACCCGTATGTCCCAGACTTAGCCCTAAGCGACCTATTATCTGTTTTCAAAATTGAAAAGATGGCTCCAGGGACAGAGATTTGCGACGAATGAAGAGGTCGAATGTGAAACAGATGCATATTCTGGAAAATCGTGTCAGTGTATCGAGCTAAAAGGAGATTATGTTGAAGAATGAATAGTACTTTTGACAAAAATCGTGTGTATTCATTGGTAAGCTCACTATATATTGAACGCCCTAGTACTAAACTGTGTCTAGATAATCTGAACAAACGAAAAGGGTTTATTTATTTGTGTGGATTGTATTTTATTTTAGAAATAGATGTGCAGTCTACATGGAATACTTTGAGGGACGATTTCACCCGATATTGATGAATAACTTGATGAAAAAAACGAATCTGCAGTGTCCACACCAAAACAGTATACATATTATGAACAACTACTATTTTTGCATGATGTGACCGCAGACAGGTCAGAACGCTTCAATCTTTGAAATGCTGGCGGACACATCGGAAATTGAAACTCATATGTGTCCGCCAGCAACAGCAGCTCAAGCAATCTGAAGACCATGTTAACAAAAGACAACGAAAACGACAAATTGACAGCGATAATGTTTTGATTGAAGCATTAACAATGCGTTTAAACGATAAACAGCAACCTTTACCTCTTCTTGATGAAGACAAGTCATTTCTGTTGTCACTAGTGAGTAAGATTCGAGGAGACGCCAAAGGAGACAATACTAGTTATAAAAAATATAAGGCTACTTTAATGCACAATGACAAGGCCTTGAAGTACCTTCAACAAGTCAGTGTTCTTAAGGTGCTGATAAACTTGAACAATCACTTGTAATGAGCATTTTTGGGAATGTTACATCACAGAAAAATACTAGAAAATATTAGCGAGCATTTAGTGTTGTGAGTGTTGATAATGTCTTGAGACAATGATAAGTGTCTACATTTGATTTCAAACTATAGAAATAAAGCATTTTGTGGACTCAAAGCTTCCTCAACATTACAATCAAGTTTTGTAAAACGATGCTTGGGTCGAGCTAGCAACTGCCTTGAAAAAATTACAATTATTTTGGCTTCTTTACGCCGAGAAAAAAGTAAGCACGGCAGAAGTAAAGGAACCGGCAAACGTTAGTTATTTAACGTACAAGTTGTCCAATTTTTTCCGTTCGGAAGTTTGAAGTCGTGTCGTATACCTGTTTCAAAGCGTTATGTCTTAATTGGCACCGACTTCATTAATAATAATTGATTTGGAAATGAGTTGGATTGAGTTGGAAATATAACAATGAGAACATAAAATATGGCTTTAATTTGGACCTTTGATCGAAGAGATTCCACTAGTGCTGATGGGTCCGCAGCGCCTATAAAGAAGACGTACGGGCTTCAGCCGCCGAACTTGTATACGGCCAGCCTATGCGCCTTCCAGGCGAATTCTTCGACCCTGAGGCTCATGTCACAGTTGATGCATGCTGATTACTTGTCTAGCCTTAGGAACATGGTTCGGAACCTTCAACCATCACCAACAGCCAGGCACAACAGCAAACAATACACCTTTATTTTCAAGGACCTTGCCACGTCTTCTCACGTGTTTCTCAGGGATTGCACTGTTGGTGGTGCTTTGAAGCCAGCATACTCTGGTCCCCACAAGGTCATCCAACGAGGTGACAAGGTTTTCAAAATCTTGGTACATGGTAAACAGGTGACCGTATCGATAGACCGCATTGAGCCGGCCTTCATACTGTGTGACCCAGACAATACCACGAACACACACCATTCACCTAACTTAAGTACTCATCACAACTACCTACTCATCGCGACTACCTGAGTCGGCCCGCGGCGACCAGACCGCTTTCGCACTCCGTATTTGATAGCTGATATAAATTTTGGTAATTTTATTATTTGCGTTGAGAACATTTCACTCCGCTTAATTTTATTTCTTTTGCTGTGCCATTCTTCTACAATTTTTTTACTCCTTGTTTATACTTCTGTGACGTGTTCAATAAACTTTCTATTTTTGTGCACTCGGATTTTCTAATTATAACTAATTTACTTCATCACACTCCCTATAAGTCTTTGCTAGTGTTTGATAGTGCCTCTTGTCACCTAGATTATGGCATTGTTGAAGCAGCTGATGAAGAAAACGTTTGCTCATATTGCTTACCATCAAATACGACGCACTACCTCCAGCCGCTAGACAAAAGTATGAAGTCTTACGAACACTATTGGAATGAGGAGACTTTGTCACTTTTATATCAATATCCCGATAAAAAATTGACTAAGCACGTTTTAATGCCGATTTTAGCAAAGTCTGGTCGAAATGTATGAGGCACGAAAATATAGTGAATGGTTTCCGGGCTACAGGACTCTATCCATATAATTCGGATGCAATTGCAGCTGAAGCAGGTGCGCTATCCGTGCTGACCGAAAGACCACCAGATAATATTTCCATGGGACATAAGTCACCAATTACTGGTCCTTCTGAAATAAATATAAGCCCCACATCAAAAATTGATTAAGATTCCGACAGTACATTTATGATGAGCCTACTGCATGTTCTCCTTCTTTGCTGAATCAAAATATTATTTCACCATGTCCTATGAATTCAAAATTGAAGGACAGTAAGAACACCCAATTAGTCGATTATAGTTCAACAGATTCTGATACTCAAAAAGTGGAAATATTGGGTGAACCATGCAGACTTGATGCAACAATAAAACGACCAGTAATTTACAGTTCTGAGTCAGATGTTTCCCTTACTGATGAAGCATTTATTATGAATCAATCTGTTCAATGTCAGTCGCTTTCATATTTAAATAGTTCATCCGAAGATGAAAACAGAGACCCATTAACAAACCAACAAGAACAAGGCAGTCCTACGAAAAAAAAATTAACATTTGATGCAATAAGACAAGCGCAACCCTCTGAAATAAGTGATTATAATTCAGAAGACGAAGTTCCGTTGGAAAGACTAAAACTCAAAAAGGATTCTCAATTTCGAAAACTGTAACAACACCGAACTCTGCTGTGATTAAACAAAAACCTAGGCGGAAAGCAATTAACCATAAAGGTCGGATCATTACTAAGGACTTATTTGCAGATAGAGAAAATAAAAAAGAAGGTCAAAAGAAAGTCCACAAAAATGTTACGAGATATATTACTATTTACCTTATTATTTTTATTTTGTACTAAGCTTATCAGTTCATGCTGCATAGTGATGTAAATTTACATCAGAGGATTTTTAATAAGAAAAAAAATATTTCAAAAGTCAAATATTTTTTTAATTATTTTTCCCATTACCTAGAGGTAATCTATATTATTTTATTTCATAATATATCATGAAACAAAGGGTTAAGCTGAAATATTTTATTGCAATGCCACGTATAAGTCCCGCACGTTGATATTGCGACTGGCGGCGATCTTAGTGACGTAGTCGAACTGTCACTGTCAGACGTCAGTACCGTGCGCGTTTTTGATTTTCGTTATTGTTTTATTTTGTTGTTTAGTTTTGTCATCATACTTATCCTATTAAAATGAGGAAGAAAGTTATGTATTTACAGTCGTGTTCGTGAAATGATTATTAAAGTTGACAATTATTTCGTTAAGGAGAAAGAGTTCTAAGTTATTGATTCAAAATATAAACCGTGCCATAAAAAATGCTTCGTACACTAGTATTAGTACCGATTAATTATACAGGAAGTAAAACAACATCAAGGAAAATACTCAAAAGTGATTTAGGATAGATAGTCTGGCTAAAGAAAAAAGCGAACTTTCGGATGGCAACACAGAATGTCTTTGTCAATTTCTCAATATGGCTGTTGTCAAACATTCGTTTTGGTTTATTTTGGTCTTATTTATTATTTTACGTGTTTAGATACGAGTAAAACTATTAAAAGTGTAGTTTGAGAAATATTGTTTTGCATGATATCCAAATTCCAAGAAAGAAGAAAAAGAAGCTGAATTCTACCAAAAACAAGATTCTTTACGTGTGGTGTTGAATTTCTTAGGTTAGTATGATCTATTGTACATAGTATTGTCTTTGGTTAACATCGGAAAAATTTAAATTAAAAATTATGTAAATATTTATAAGTTTATAATAATATAAATAGCTTTAATCCGGTTTAAAAAATTGTTTTCTTTCAATGATTTATTGTCTTGATACTTCATGCAATTACTCATTTTTATTTATATTTGATAGAATTTAAGAAAAACAAAAGAAGAACGTCTTTTGTTAATTGAGCGCAATGACATATCTGCCTGGAGGCATTACTATTTAAGATCTATATCGTTGAAACGTGCAGAAAGAAAGCCAATAATTTATTTAGATGAAACTTATGTCCATAAAAACTACAAGCTCAAAAAATCGTGGCAAGTGGTGCTATTGAAAATATTTCATCTGAAAAAAGGTACATAATTGTACAAGCAGAGAATAATAAGTACTATTCGGCCGAATATCAAATACCAATAAATTATTTATAAATAAATAAATTATAGGTATTTTTGGTGGATACCAATAATCTGAATACACAATAGTAGCCGAATATTCGTGGCATCGATAGTCATAAGAGCCAGGTTAAAAAATTGTTGTTGTAAAATTTCATATACAAGTATTTATTGCTTAAAAGGTCATACAATTTAGTAAATCACCTATCAACATCAAATATATGTAATATTGTGAATTCGTTTTCCTAAAACGCTAGTGGCACTCAATAGTTGTCCCCCATTGTGGTATCGGGCAATTCCCGAGCGCTCGCACTTCTGCGTTAGAGCCTGTTCAGATGACAAGCGCTCAACGCGCGTTTTGATAACGAGCGTTTACAACTACATAACAACTTATTCAGGCCGTACACGTGCTGACGCGCGTTTAAATAATACGCGCGTTGAACGATGCGCTAGCGCTGGACTGTTGTCAGCGCGCGTCAACGCGCGCTTTGAGATTAATGGTTTTCCATACTTCCGTTCAGTTGAGCGCGCGCTTTCAATGCGAATGGACGTATTTTAGGGTTCATCGGGTCATCTAGAAATCGTCCGAAATGGAAACCGAACCTTTTAACACGGAATTATTTATAGACGAAATAGAGAATCGTCCTGCGATATGGGACATGACAAGCAGCGATTATTCAGATAGGAATTAAGAAATTAAGGTAGGCCTTATTTGGGCCACCTACCTTACTTAAAATATAACTTAACTGTAACATTATTAATAAATCATAATGTTAAATCATAAAAGAAATAGCATGAAAATACAATAAACTCACATTGAAATTCTCGGCCCGGCCCGATAATGATCTGACATATTTTTCTAAATTATTATTATTATTATTTTTTAAAAAACAAAGTGCGAATCATTTGTCTACAGTAGGGCGATTCTGTAACTCGCTATGAGTATACCGACAATTCGAGCCAATCGTTCGAGGACAATATTGGTGGCCCTCGAATGAAGCTGACCGAACGAGAGGAAAAAATTATACCCATTATGGGCTTCGATTACGTGGAAGGAATGGAATGCCTTTCCCGAAGAACAGGTAATATTGGTTTTGCACTGATGAACCAAAATATAGAAAATCATAAAAATTATTTTGGAAAGTCTTTTGTTTCTATAAAAACTATTTTAGTTAAGCGCCATGGAGCTACTGGCAGAAGGAGACGAGAGCATACTCGATGAAGATGGCAGGATGGATGGATCTTAACTTTGCGAGACTACGTCGAGGCCGGTGCTCTTGATTAAAGTCTGGCTAACGAAAGTAGATACTGGTTTTTTTTGCTATCTTTTTTTATGACAACACTAAAGTGTTCCTACCATCGGATATTTACCCTACAAATTGGGGTAATTTAAGCAGAAAGTACTTAGGAACAATTAATTCCAAAAAGGCATTTTTAAAACAAACTTATTTCAAACATTTTATAAAATTAGTTTTAAAAAATCGCACGTGTGCTAAAATTGTATTCATCGAAAATAAGTATCGTATGTACGTGTTGGATCATTTCAAGAGCAACACTAAGCCTTAAGTTGGTCTTTGGCAATTTTATTTTAAAGAAATTAATTTTCGGCTGTTTTCCGAAAGATTGCTGCGAACTGCTGAAGTTAAACAAGCAATTGAAAAGGTGACAGATTTAGATCAAAAAGATATGATGAAATCGCAGAACCAGTACTTAGAAGAACTATCTTCACTCACCGGTGAGTTTTCACACAACGTTAATCTTGGACTAGTTTTGTAATACTTGTGTATTTTCTATTATTTCTTATTTATGAGACTGACGATAATTGACATTTTATTTTATTCTTTTTACAGATGTAAGTGTTATTACATTGAAGAGAATTAAAAAAGAAGGTGCGGTGAACGAAGGGGTCTGGAGGACTCCAGGTAAAAAACGACCTCACCCTTCAAAAGTGTCGAACTTAGATAGTTTCGATATGGATGTTATTCGTAATAAAGTAAACAAATTTTACTGTGTGAGGAAGTACCAACATTAAGATCTTTGTTGGTAGAGTTAAAAGAAAGTATAGAATTTGGTGGATGTCGTGAAACTCTCCGTCGCATATTATTAGCCAACGGTTATGAATTTAAGAAAAAAAAATTAATGTTCATTATTAATTGAACGATATGACATAGCTGCATGGAATGAATTAGACATCGCTTTTTGCGTACCATTGCATCGAAACGTGCAGAAGGTAAGCCAATAATCTACTTAGATGAAACCTATGTCCACAAAACCTATAAACCTAAAAAATGTTGGCAAGGTCCATCAACAAGTGGAATAATTGAAAATATATCGTCAGGAAAACGATATATTATTGTGCATGCAGGATCAGAGAAAGGCCCTATTCCAAACTCATTTTTAGTATTTAGCACCAAATCTAAAATGGCCGACTACCACCATGACATGAATTCCACAAACTTCAACAAATGGCTTCAAGAAAACCTTATTCCCAATTTAAATGAACCAAGTGTAATTGTAATGGACAATGCATCATACCATTCTGTCATAATAAATAAAGCGCCCACATCTCAACATCGAAAGTTAGAGATACAGAATTGGCTTACATTGAATGGTATTTCATTTGAAACATACAATTCAAAACCAGAGTTGCTCTGCTTAGTAAAACAGAACACACCAGAACCTATTTATGAAGCTGATGAACTTTTAAGCCAAAACGGACATGAAGTGCTAAGACTTCCTCCATATCATTGTGACCTAAATGCTATAGAACTCATATGGAGTCTAGCAAAAAGAAACGTGGGAAGCAAAAATGTAAGCGGAACTCCAAAAGAGTTCGAGGATCTCAAAAAACAATCTTTTGATAGTATTACAGCAGATGATTGGAAAAAAATGACAGACCATGTCATTCATGTGGAAGACAAATACAAAAGAAGAGACCATATAACTGAAAATAATTTAGAAAGATTCATCATTAATTTAAGAGACAGCAGCGACTCCAGTGATTCTGACGATTCACTCCATGTTGAATTTTTAGATTCAGATTTTGATTATAGTGATTAAAAAACAGTATAAAAATATATGGTGTTGTTTTCTTTGATACATACTCACATAGATTTACAAATATTTAAACTCATGATAATATTGATACTCATGATAGTGTTTGATAGCCTGTTTGTTCCTTTAATACGCCACAATGGAGTGACGTATCCTTGTGATGTTTGGTATGGAGTTAATAAAGAGTTAACAAGTGATATAAGCTACTTTTAATCTCGTCACAACGCGGACAAAATTGCAAGCATCCACTAGTAAAATAAAAATGAATGTCAAAGTATCACAGTGGGTTGTTCCAACTTTCCTTTTTACTTTAGGGCTGCCATGCTGATATTTTTTAAATTTGCCGCGCTTTTTCAGTATCAACTTTCATTAGCCAGACTATACACTAGTATGTAATCGTTTTTGAAGTTGCCATGAATTATTAATTAATGAATCAAAAATTGGGTGTCATATCGCTCATTTGACTTTTGTGTTTTTTTTTAAATAGAAGTTCTCGAAAACTTTGATGGCGGGAAGGAGGAAGGCTCTTCAATACCTGAAGAAAATAGATATGCTGCATTGCCACCACCACCGCCACCTCTTCCAGCAATAACACCATCTCCAGCAGATGCATTGGCAGAACCTGGCCCGAGTGGCCTTAATCAACAAGGAAGAGCCTCGAGAGTCACAAGACCTAGTTAGTATCACAAAATCGTAACTTGTTTGTTACAAAATATGGCAACATGTAAGTATATTGGTTTCAATAAATTTTCAGATCGTCGAAGCTTCAGCACACAGCTGGAAAATTCACGAAACAACTTCGCAATTCTGGCTGAGAGACAAGTTTCATGCATGGAGGTACTTATTATTGAAATGTCTTTAATGTTGTCTTCATCGTACATATTAAACGACATTTAACGATGAATTCTGTGGGAAATAAGTTCTTTGTTAAATCCGAATTGCAATAAAACTAAAGTTAACAACGTAAATAATGGACTTGATAATGAAAATGAATTATTAATGACAGAAATGAATAATTATATCTAAGCAGCTTTATACGTTCTTCAGAGCAATACTACAATTTATAGGATATGTTATTCTTACAGTACACAGTAGTATTTTTAATTAAGTAATGTCACCGTGACAACGCACGCTGTAAAGCAGACGAAACGTCGGAAAATATTAATTTAAAATTATGTAAAATAATTATAAGTTTATAATACTACAACTAGCTTTAATCCAGTTAAAAATTGTTTTCTTTCAATATGTTATTCTTCAAACTGGCCCTAAGGGGAATGGAAAGATCCAAGAGGATACAATTATTCACATAGCATTAATTATAATTAGATTTAAGTCTGGTCATCTTTGTCTTTTCCCGAATCAACAAATTATCAAACTACAAAATGTAGTTACAAATGAGGGGTATAAAAGCAAAGTCAGTCGTCTCGGTCCAATACAAAAATGACTTCAAAAGTAGCAGTCAAATGCAAAACCACTTCTATCCAAAATGTGTCACGAGCAAATCCGCTTCAGTCACAATTGGCCAATCAGAAGAAAGCATTTCAAAATTTTAAAGATGGCGAATCGGTTAGTTTTCATAGCAAGTCGCGTGTGAACAGGGTCCGATATTTTTGCGATTTGCGGTATTAATCACATTGTTATGGAAGATAACATTCTTCCAGTCCATCCCTACCTAATGAGTTTTTTGTTTTTATCTGATTATTAATATTTATTGTGAATGATGCTATTCTCATCAAAAAATTATGAGCTTCATTTTAAATTTTTTTTTTAGTTTTTTTAACATTTTCATAATCAAACAGAATAAAGTGAAGCAGTGCTATTTTCGCAGGATTTTTAACACACAATACAATATTGGATTTGGCAATTCAAGAACCCATGTGTGTTCAAAGTGTACGGAATTGGATGAACGAATTAAAAATGAAAAAATCAAGCCGAGGAAACCAAATACATGAAAAGACTATCCACAAACGCAAATCTAAAAAAAATTACGAACTTTTGAATGAAAGACAACATGGAATGTTGACACTGTCCTTCGACTGCCAGAAAAACCAGGTTTTACCTAAAATACCAGATCAAATAACATACTACAGTCGACAATCTATATTTATAATTTTGCAATAGTTAAAGGAAAAAAACTGAATAAAGATACGGTCAGTTTGTACACATGGAATGAAAATGAATACAAGAAAGGAGCGAATGAAATTGCTTCTTCAGTTTATCATCGGTTGAATGCATTAAACATAAAACATGGAGGATATTTTATTTTTATTTTTATTTTTATGTAATAGCAGGCAAACGGGCAAGAGGCTCACCTGATGTGAAGCGATACCGCCGCCCATGGACACTCATATTGCCAGAAGGCTCGCAAGTGCGTTGCCGGCCTTTCAAGAATTGGTACGCTCTTTTCTTGAAGGACCCTAAGTCGAATTGGTTCGGAAATATTAAAACTGTACGACTTGTGGCTGATGGATGCGGAGCCCAAAATAAAAATTCCATTTTCATTGGAATGTGCTGTGTGTGGTTATGCAACGCTCCAGGTCATATAAACGACATTGAACTTGTTTTCCCAGTACCTGGACATTCATTTTTACCAGCCGATCGAGTGTTTGGGAACATTGAAAGGGAGTGGAAACGAAAGGAAGTAATTGTGCAGCCAAATGAGTATCATGATATATTCAGTCATTATGGAACAGTTATAAAAATGGAAATGGATTATGACTGGAAAAAAGGCTTTACATGACATTGTTAAGCCACCTGGTCAATTGCATTTTCAATTTGCTCAAAGTAAGCGTTTTTTTATTAAAAGATATGGTAATAAAAACAAAGTCAAAGGAGAATCCCATTATACATTAGACTTTACACAATTCAATTCTATTTTGAAAAGAGGTAAATCTTTTAAAGATGTTCTTCCACTACCAGTGCCAAAAAACAATGTGCCCATTAAAAGAGAAAAAATCAATGTCGAGAGAAAGATATTGGAGAAACATTATGGGTCGCAGTGGGAAAGCAATAGTGAACTAATATATTACAAAAACGTTTTAAATTCTGTAAATGCTGATGCAGATCAAGAAGACGAGCCTTTATGTGATCCACCAACAGCTGAATCTAATATTACGATATAGGAAAATAGTCGTCTTTCAATCAATCATAATAATAATAATAATCATAAACAATCGTAATATAAGTTACTGTTGGCCTCCGCCTATAAAAATTTCATATTTTGTGTTAATGTAAACGCCCTTTTAAAATCTTGGTTCATGTACATATAAAATACCTTCCTCTGTAATATGACCATGGAAGTCAGTTCAAAAAGGGACTTTGGCATTGTGTAGTTGATTCCTTGTATTACAATAAATACATACTTTTGTAAAACGTTTTTTATTTGCCATCAGTACCCAACACCATAGTTGATTTTGACAGCTGACAACAGGAAATAGTGAGGTGCAAACTCGCTTCGATCCAAATCGATTAAAAGCAAACCCACAGTTAAAATGCAAAGACACATTAGCCCCAGGATATTTTTAATTTTTTGCGACTCTGGTGTCAATTTGGTTGATTCATGTTATATATATTTCTAATACCAGTTATTATACGTGTAACAGTAAACGAATCGTTCAAATTAACACATGCTCTAAACCACAGTGAAAAACTTCAAATATCTACTCAGTTTGCATGTTTTGTGACTGAAGCAACTTTGCTTTTATACCCCTCAAATATGGACTGAAGTATCTGATCACATATCTCTATGCTCCCTGTTCTATAAAAAACATCACAGAAAATTGTAATTTGTTGTGTACACAAAGTTACCATCATTTTCAGGAGACTAATAATTTTTTCTGACTGTTTTTGAGCAGTTAGGCATGTTCAGGTTGATAACGCATTTCTTTAAATCTACCCTTTGGTAATGCAACATTATAGTGAACTTTCTCAGGAGAATTTGCATGCGAGAAAGACATTCACATGTTTGTGCGAGATTAGAGCCAAAAGGAGATGGATCTATAACTGTAGGGGAGCAAGGGGTTTTCAGTTTCTGTTTTGCAATTGAGCATTTTAATTATTATCTCATTTCAGTGTAATTTACAGAATTTGGTCTTCTCAATAGGTCCAATGACAGTTTATAATCTCTCAGCTAGCACACACCCACTAGTGGTCAACACAAGACAATCAACAAAATAATACACTAACAGAAATATTTTTCAGTGGGGTGAAGGAACAGTATGGAATTGCAGGCAATAAATTTACTATGTGGCAGCTAAATGAACACCAAAATACTATATATATAGATAGCCCAAACAACTTGCCCTATATATCTGAGACTTAAGGAACATATTCAAGAGGAAATGCAAAAAAATTACCAAAAAGCAAGCAATCAAGAATCATTAACTTGATGTCATCCTGAATAATGTTTATAATGTAAGAGACTTTTTGTCCAACCCGAATAAAGTCACACAGAATAAATATTAACATAAGTTCTACCCGACTCAATTGTCAAAGACTTCATTATGGGCCTCCAAACGGTATAATAATAAACTGGTATTAAACGATAAACCAGACTTTTAAAAAGACAGAAGGAAATTATCTCAGCAACACTGCAGGTAATGTCAAAATTATTTCGACAACACCTGAAGAATGTTTAACAAAAGTTAACCTGCAAGTGTAATAAATAACTGCATGACGCTTTGTAACAAGACAAGACATTGCGAGAAATTTGATTGACTAATGGACTACAACTACTATTATGTTATGTCCGAATTATTACGAGGGAAATCGTGAGGTACAGTTATATTTTGTTCGTACCTCAAACAAACTACAGGGCAAATTCTTCGTAAACAAAGTAAAAAAAGTAACACGTGAAGACATCGTGGAAGACTGAAATTACCGAAATTGACAAAAATAGTAGGCCAGGTGACATCAGAGACTCCAAATTTCAAGTTACATATCTAAATTCTTTGAATCCGTACCACTTAATTAACTTTGAATCTGTTTTCGTTTTCGTTGTTAGTTTAATTTTGTCACGAAATAACCTTTCCTTATTCACACCAATGAAATTCTTTAATTTATTTTTATTATAACGTTAAGTTATAAAATACATTCTAAATTACTTCAAGAATTTAAAGTACAATAAGCAAATCCCAGAATAACTAATGTTTGAATTTTCAAGTTGAACAATCGATTGCGTTTGTTAATAATTGAAAATTTCAAATGGGGCGAATGGCGAATGCTATATACTATAGAGTTATAGACGATAGAGTATAGACAATAGACAAAACATAGATTACCTTCATCTAAACAACTTATAGATTTATATTAAGTTTTTTTTTATATTAAATATATTACTTGAAACTAGCAGAAATTTAAAACTATTGCCATAATATTTTATAACATAAGTAGGAAATAAAGCTGTAACCCTCGACTAAAATTCAATTCAATATCTTATATAAATTAAAGAGTGGATAATATTATATTCTTTTTTTTAAATTGATTTGAATTATTTGTTTAATTTTAATCTAACAAATTATATACAATTGAATTATCATAAATAACAAGTTTAAAAGAAATTGACACATGTACGACTTTACAACATGAGGCTAAACCCAATGAAAACACAACGTGTTTAGGAACAGTTTATTTTACATTTTTTTACAGTGTATTGTGTTAGTAAACAACTACAATTTAAAAATAATTTAAAAAAAATTCGTTCAATTATTTAGATTTTGGGACTCTAAATTATATCGTCATCATCCTCATCACTAAAACTAGAATCGTCTGGCTGGTCCGGTTCCGTATTTTGAATTATTGAGAGCTGCGGACAGCAAACTTCCTCTTTCGAGCACACACTGTAACAAAGAAAATAACAACTATTTAATGCTACTTGAATGTTTTTTTTAATGCATAGCAATTAATGCAGCCGAGTGTACAACAAAAACTTTAGGGTTAACGAATATTAGGGGTATATGAAATTGCTAATTTTACTTAACCTAGCAAACTGCAAAGGCTTTATCAAAACACAATATACCAGATTGATCAAATAAACTAAAGTCAGCTAAAACTGCCATACGTATGTATGGACTGCCTTTGCTAAGTTAAGTTAAGCAATTTCATATACCCCTAGTAATCATTAACCCTAAAGTTTTTTGTTATACACGCGGTTGCAATAAATACAAGCATTAAAAAATTCGAATACCTATAATTTATTGTTTAGTTTATTGGTTAATAGAAAATTTTATAGAACTGTGCGTTTTGTTAAGAGAAGAATGTCTTGAATAAACTAAATAAAAATCTCACCTAAAAAACCCCCAAGACATCTTTATTCCCGTTAAATTTGGGGGGAAAACCCGCAAGTTGGCATCACTGATTTGTGTATAAACTTGTGGAGTTGTGTAAATAGTTCGAAAATCGGTTATAAATATTCGAGGAACAATAATAATATTATTTCAAGTTAGTAGTATTTGGTAACAAAAATCATGCCAAGGTTAGAGAACCTTTTTAAATAAAAGAAAAAATGTCATAAAATTATTGATTCCTTTTTCATTTCTAAATTCGATAAGCAGTTCATTTGTATCTTAGTAGTAATTATTTATTCCAGAAAGAACAATGGCTGACGATTCGTCAAATGATGCTTCAATAGTTGCCATCACATCGGACGAAGATGATGGTATGTTTAAGATGATAGGCAACTCAAGTATTTTAGAAAATAAACTCATCATATTTAAATAATGATTTACTTTACTGGAAACTTCCTTTGTATATTATCTGCCAGATCGGAGATTCAGTAAAAATCTATGAATTAGCATGTACAGAGTTTCTAAGCTGCAGGTCAGAGTCAGAATTCATTGGAAAGCAAGTTTCTAGACCACTTGCTTATATTTATTACACTCTGTTGTTTGTTAAATTATTTTGTGCCAGGTTAACATTAACTGTCAGTACCTGTTAATAATAAATGATGTTCTATTTCAGACAGCCCCATTAAAAAGCTATTTAAAAAGCTTATGTACAATGACTGTAAGCAGCACACCATTTTAACAAACAACCAAATCTTAAATCTACTTAAAGTTGAATTTGACATTGATGTATATAAATTACATAACTTACAAGTTGATATCTACATAACATTATTAAAAAAATACCTTAAAGACTGGCCATTATGGGAAGAATTTGACAGTATAGTTAATGAGGCAAAAAAGGCAAACAATTTGGCTAGTTTAGATGGTATGTTACAGTCAAAATACAAACATCTTAAAGCACATTTGCAATATGCTTTAGATATCTCTGAACCAATGGCCAGAGAAGAAGTGTTGAGACTAAAGAATACTCAAAAAGTAATGAGTGAAGTCAAAGAACCACACCAAGCAGTTGTAATGGAAATAGATGCAACACGAAGTCAATTAAATAGTTTAATTTTAAGGAATTCATCATTACATTCAGTGTTTAATGTAAATAGGCAGAAGTCAACAATAGTTGTTCCAGGAATTAGGAAAATAGAAACTATACTGAACTGGTGGACAATTAACATTGAAATTACATATAAACATGCAAATATGACTCGGTTATTATATAAACGTGAGGTAAGACCTAATTTGAGGAGCAGTAATGGCCTATTGGCTTTGGGCTTGTAACATGTAAGATTGAGGTCATGCTTTAGAATCATGGCTGTGCAATAAACTTTATTCTATGTAAATTATTTAACTATTACGTGGAAGTGTAATAAAATATTGGATAACATCCATAGTCAAGTCCCTTTTTTAATTTGTGTACTACTGCATTATTAGCAATGGACATGTGCATTTTTGTATCTGATGCATTTGGTTTATTTTTAAATATAAGAAATGCCAGTGTTTATAAGATATTATATGTTATGAAATCAACAGTATTACAACCAACAATATTGAAAATATTGCTGTGTAATTTAAAACACTGATTAATTAATTGATTATTATAGATTATTAATAGAATTAATTTATTTCAGACAAAACATGAATTGAAACATTGCCTAATCAACAAAATGTTGCCTTGTAATAACAAAACTGAAAAAATAATCCTTAACCAAGACTTGTATTTAAAAATCAATAAAAAAAGCAAACTAGTAGACAGAAATGTATTAATGGCGTTGATGAATGTAATAGGAAACACGCATCCAGATAAAGAATCGCAGGAAATATTAGAATTTATTAAAAAAGATAATTTATTATTGCCTCAAATTCTGTATTGTGATGCAGTTTATAAGAGATATATGAATACATGTGCATATGTTAGATATTTATACAAGGATCACGAAGAAACTGTGAAGGATCCTCAAAGGGATTTGCAGTTGGAAGAGAAGATATTTCCTATGTATAAAATCTCTATTGGTATGTATTTTAAACTGACCAGACCTTAGTATTTAATATGAACTTACAGCTATGTATGTATTCATGTTTTCTTATACAAAGTTTGTTTTTTGATGGTTATGCATATAATATGTATGTACTTTTTTCCCTGTTACTGGTGGAGGAAGTTACGCACATCCTCCAACTTAAGGGTCCTTGACCAGCCTTACCACAGATTGACCTGAAGACCCTATTGCCTATGATCGAGAAGATATATGTAACATGGGATTCCCGATTTAATCTTGGCTACAACATTCTTGGACACTAAAAGCATATAAAAAATAGCCTCTTTTCCTTTCTCTCATTTTTATGTTTTAAAATGTCTGATGGATTTTTTCAGGGGATCTAATAAAAAGACCAGTTAAACTGAATAATGATTCTATCAAAGTGGAATGTGGGATGTGCAAAATGACATTTACAGGTCCCAACTTAGTATCAGACCTGAGAAATCATTTTGAGGACCACTGTACCGAACCTGACTGGATCTGCACTTGTTGCAATATGACATTTCCGATGCTGCAATTAGCAAGTCAGTGGTGGGCCCATAAATGTCCTAAGAGGAAAAATAAAGATTAGTTGAAATATGAAGTTTTTTTTTTCAATAGTGTATATTGTCATGTATCATAAATATAATGTTGATAAATGAACACAGTGTACATACACACACACAATGAAGCAACTCCAGTGGTTCATAAACTGTGGTTTTGGTAGCCCCAAAAGCAGTGTATTTTTTTATGTTAGCATTAAGGAAATAAGACAAAAATATCAGTAGATTATTTGTCAAGGGAGCAAAAGTAAACCACTATTTCTAAAGCCAGAGGTTTTTTTACTTCTATGGAGAGACATTAAAAGCACGTCACTAAAGTTTAGTGTCGCTGTAGATGGACACTACTTTTTAACACCTCTATCGAATATAAGCGACATTTATAATATTTGGCTACAAAACACTGCGATGACGTCATACCTTCAAAGTCGCACTAATAAGTTATTCCCAATGATATATACAAGTCACTGGGGCCTTTGGGCCAGTCTGTGATTAGACTGGTCGAAGATTTCACCTTAAGGTTTGAAGAAGAACAGTACCTACCTCATCAACTCATAAAATCATACATTTATTGAAGTTAAACTTCTGTAACAGCGTTTTAAAAAAAATCCGTCACATTTTTCTGTTACGCGCCATCTTTTTCTCGTCCCTACCACGGTTGATTCGAAAAGAAGCCATTAATAACAAAAATATATAATAAAGATAACAATGATAGTAAGTTATTACAATAAATGAAATGAATAAATGTAATAATCTTAGTAGTAATAAGGTAAAATGAAATAATTGTATTATTTGTATTCATATCTATGATAATAAAAACCTTTTGTTAAACTTTATCTAATTTAACTTTATTTAACCAATTTCTGTAAAGTTCCGTATAGTGTATCATTTTTGGAAAAATATTTATTTTCAATAAATTGGGATGCATTATACGCATAATAAAAAGGCAATCATATAACCCAAGGTGTGAAAAAATTATCATCCATCAAAAATCTGTCATCACGTGCGCTGTGGAAACGTGGTACAGTATTACAGAACGTTTTAAAATCTAGAAAAATAATGTTTTACCCATTGGCAATTGTATCCAAAACATGAAATTATTTTGCTACCATAAAACAAAACTACGTCAAATGTTGTGTATAGAGATGTTTTAGGACGTTGAAGTTTTACAAATAAATATCTCTGATATTATAGAAGTAAAGTTTTGCAGTTTGAATTGTTATTTTTAATTTTACCAGTTTATAATAATCAAGCTAAAAACTCCTGGACTGGTTAAAATAATTATTTAGTAGTGTAGTAACATTCTACGTAAATGATGTTACGAATTTAAAATTGTATTAGATATTATGTATTGATTGTAAAGTAAAATCTGTATATTGATAAAATTATGAATATATGTGTGAATCTTATAATCAGGAAGGAAGTATTTAATTAAAAACTAAAAAAACTGAGTAGTATAACACTTTAATGATACCAAAAATATATCTATAGTTGCTATCATTGCTAGTCATAGATAAATTAAAAATAGTGTTCAATATTAAAGTCAAGTTAGAAACATCCAAAATATGGAAATGATGTGTGACCCAGATGACTTCTCAGATCAGCTGCTGAAGTTGTGCTCCCGCTACTAGATATTTCCTTTAAGAGATTTTTTTTTCTCTCCACCTTTGTCTTTGTATTTTCTGTTTCATTAATTTTTGTTATCTTTTTATATTTATATTTTATTATTTATAAATTCTTCTTTCTTCTAATTTCATTGACTTTTGCTTTAACCTTTCTCTATAAACTTTCATTTTTTCTGCCTGAGTGAATGTCATTATCTCATACTGTCACATATAAACAGGAGTCAGGAACCTTATATTTTTTTTGTTACTTTAACAGTAACAAAATAATTAGTAAAGAATATTTTTTTTAACACACATAATTGAACTGTTTTTAATAATGTATCATTTGATTTTGTGCAATTAAATTGAGAAAACGGTAATTACTCTATTTTCCAGGAAACAAGAGTTATAAATGCTGGAATAAATTTCGAACGTCTCTAGACGTTTGACCTTCAAAAAGTGATTGTTTATCCAAAGACCAAAATGCTGGCGCGTAACGAGTTGCTAGAACAATAACTAGAATAAATTCGTATAAGTCTGCTTAAACGCGCTTAAAATTTATAACAAAAAGGGAAATTTGTTTAGGGACCCTATTTCTGAGACAAGCTTTAAATGTTTTTTTTAATAGTATAGATAATTTTTATTGATTAATGCATACTGCTTAATCGTCGACGATGCAAAAGTAAATTGAGTGTAAAATTCCGGTATCTTTAATTTATAAAAATATGAAAGAACGGATTTTGAATCGTACGTTTACATACATTGGGGTTTTTGATGATTTTGATTTATATTTTTGAATGAGAAATGAATTATTAAAATATTTGTATATTGATTTATCTTAAATAGGTAATGTAAATTATATATTTTTTTAAGGAAAACTATTATTAGCTGTCTACTTTGTGGGACATATTAGAGTTATAGATATTAGCAATAACGGTAGAAAGGCTCATTTACTTTAACATAAACTTTTTTAATTTCGTAGCGCGGAGAATTTGTTAACAGCCAGTAACGTTTTCATACAATGTTCATGATCGATCTCTAGTGATTTATGTATCTCCACATTCTAAATTTAAATCATTTTTCATGCTTGTTTAAAGGGAACGAACTAACACATTTGAATAGATAAGAAATACCTTTTATATCCATGTTTAGAATATAGAGTAAAGTCTATGGCAGGTGTACCATAGTCACAGAAGTTTCGTTTTATGCAGATGCCATTGTCTTCCTTGCCAGTTATGCACGAAAGTCCCTCTGTACCTAGAATATTAATTTATTATTAAAACCTTGTGAACGTTTAAGAGAAAAGTATTATGAAATTGTCATATAAAATCAACAGCGTCTATGGCATAATAATATTGCTCAATATTGCCAAATTGCACAATAGTACTTTGGCACTAGAATATACGAAAATAATTATTTATTTATGGAAAAAATATGATTAACCAAGCAGATATTACTCTTGGTTCACTCGTTATTGTCTTGGGCCAGTAATGTGTTTTTTTTTCCACAAGTTAGAGACGATTTATAACCGTTACAAGAAAGGATCTATCACTACAAGAATATTGTAATTTGTATATAGCTACTCTCGTTTACAGGAGTCTGAAACATTTTGCCAGGCAGTCTAAGCAAGCGTAGTCGAGTGATACAGTTTTCAGAAACTTGTATTTAGGACTCAAACTCAAAGTCAAAATAACTTTATTCATATAGGTAACCACTTGGTTTCCTTTCTTTCTTCCTTACCTTTTCTGTTGACGTAAGTGTACTTACTTACGTCAACAGAAAAGGTGTTAAATTGATTCTAAATTTACATTTACTACCAGTTTGCAAGTCAAGGGCGTAGATCCGGCGAGAAGGACTGCTCTCTTTTTAATCGCTAAGTTTTGAGTCATTCAATTTGTTTAAACTGGAGCAACTCTATTGATTTGCTTCAGTTAAGGATTAGGATCACTTAAATATTCGTCAAATTTATAAAAAGCTTTATTGCATAATTTACGTGTAACGTGAGTTTTGAATTTATTCAGTGATAATTCTCTAAGTTAGCTTGGGAGTTTGTTGTAAAAACGAATACAATTTCCATATTTATTTTGTGCAGCCTGGTTGACCGTATAGTGAACTTTCTAGGTGTGAGACAAGGATGGAATGATACGGGAAACAGAGGGAAGATGGAAACCTTCTCGAAGCCAGACTGAACATTTTAGAACGCCGTATGACAACGTCAAGATAAAAGTGCGAATCGTAAAGACAAGTGATAAAATACTGTGTGAAGTGACTATATTCCCTTTATCTATTGTTACTGGTTTTCTAACCCTTTTTATAATGGAAGAAAGATAGGAAGTTTATCGGCTCGAAAGGGTTTGAATGTAAAACAAAAAGTAAGATGACGCCTTACAATTGGTTGGTTGCTAGCGTCATATAGACGTTTTCACCAATTACCAGACGAGCGCGCTTTGTTTCTTCTTTTGCTTTACATATTAACCCGCCAGTTACTACTTCGCTATATAAACAAAAAAACATTGACATACCATTTCCCGATTTGGTAACGTTCGTCTGTGTTGTGGTTTGCATCTGTGGCATTTGTTTTGACAGATGTATACAGATTAGCAGCAATATCGAAATACTGAAAGAATAATTAAAAGTTACTTATAATTTAAAGTCGACTTAATAATAGCGATTATTTTATAAAATGCATAAATCAACGCTTTTAAAAATGAGTCGTCGGGCAATAAATGTCACTGACCACTGACAGTTGGAATGTGCACGCAATGCGACCCGTTCGATACTTAGCAAACTGCGCACGCGGGTTGATGCGTTTTCGTGACCTTCATTAGCACTGTGACCCATCCCATTATCAATATGCACGTCTACAATTCTTACTCTATTAGTTTTCGTCTGACTTTGCATATATTAATACGCGAAAATCTTTTCATTTTCTAAGTTAATATAGCCAAATAACGTGGCTTTCTATAAAATAATTTCTAAAATAGTTTCAGTTAATTCAAGGGTACACACTCACAAACTTTACCTATTTGTAAAGATATTTTTCACACACGTAAATTTCCTCTATTTTTACTCCTAAATTTTTATCAATTTTGTTCTACTATCTTTTTATACCTAAACAGAAATATGGGCCGACAAACTTTTTCTTTTTATTTAATAGGCTTCAAACAGACAAGAGACTCACCTAATATTAAGTGATATTGAGTTAAGTGTCTTTTAAGTATTGGTACGGTCTTTTTTGAAGAACCCTAAGTCGAATTGCCTCGGAAATACTACACTGAGCCTGGAACCAGCTTCCTATATAGCTGTGGACGTCAAGGTGGTACAGGTGGAATTTCATATTCTGCCTCGACGTCCAATGATAAAGAAGTTATAGAGGATTCAATACATTAATTTACAACAGTATGTCTTAATAATAGTTATTTGTAAAGGTCGTCGTAAGATAGTCCAACGGGCAAGTATTTGACATTGTGACCCAGCAATCTTCATTGACACAGGCAGTATTCAAACACTATTGATTCATCATGACTGATTTTATGCCCGTGATTATACTTGTCAATCAAACTCAAACACAAAATAACTCGATATACAAACACACTTATTGGTGACAAGTACACTTATGAATGTTAACATAAAAAATTCAAGGACGTAGAGCGGGCAAGAAACTCTCCGCCACTCATTTTAATCGCCAAGTTTTAAGTCATTCAAATTGTTTGAACTGGAGCAAATCAATCCCAAGGATTAGGTTATTTAGATATTCGTCCGATTTGTAAAAAGCTTTATTTGTATTTAATTTCAAATCACCGTTTTAGTTAGATCGACGTTAATTATTTTATTTTAGTTGGGTCAAAAAGTAAAAACATTCTTTAACATTTTTTTAATGAATTGCATACGTTAACGGATCTTTTTTATTGACTGTGGCGTAACAAAAGATCCATAGACAATAAAAAAGAGCATATAGGCGATAGTTATTTTTTTTTAATTCTTTAGCTGGTTATTATTGATTTCTTATGTTTGTTTTTTTATTAGTTATGCATTATTCTCAACTTATGGTCACGTGTTAAAACAGAATTGTGTTTTATGGAATAATTCTTAATTTTCTATTGCTTTCATAGAATCAAATTTACGTCTAAGATAGTATAAATAGTATAGATAAACTATTGACCTATTGATTTATCTATGACGTGGTATGAAGGAAAACATCCCGGGGAAACATGTTCGGCCAGCCGTTCCATTTTATTAAATCTTTTAGAAATAAATATAGCGTGAGTCTCTCAGTGAGCAGTGTTGGCCTAGCGGGTTCAGCGTGCGTGTCTCAAGCCTAGGATTGTGCTTTTATATTACAATGAATATTAATAAAAAAATAATAAGAATATTCGTATATTTCCCGAAGTTGAAAAAGCGTACCCAAAACTTTTCACCTGACAAATATTACTTTCGATGTACCAAGAGAAATCAAAAATAATTCCTTCGATTAGAGCCTCTTTGACATTTGTCAAATTTCAGTGATAAAAGTCTTAGTATGAAAATGATAGTGTTTTATTTACTGCGTTGATGAATTCTTCGTATACGAATACGAGGTATTGCGAGGAGATCGATCTTAGACCCAAATATTTTAAGTCAGCTCCGCTTACTCATTACAAAAATATCATGAAACACTATGTGTAATAAGCTGCCCACTGAAGTGTTTCCGAACCAATTGACTTATATTTAATTCCAGTCGTTTTTTAAGTTTATTCGTTATAAACGTACATACATTACTTTTATTAATATGGATTTTGTTTAGATTTCACTTGAACATTGACCAACTGCTGACACTGCTCTCACGTGGTTGTTCTAAATTTCTAATTTCTACAATTGAAGATGTAATACAACAGTATATATATACAGTCTATATGCAGTAGTGTGTACGGTGTGGCGACGTGTGTCTGTATCTATAATATTTTTAATTTGTATTTAATGAAAATAAATGTTTATTCAATAAATAGTCATCGATATCTGGAAAAAAATCGTAATATTTTATTTTATCATTATGACATATTTAGTTCCTATCACAATATGTTCTTTTCTGCATATTACTTTTACAAAATAATGTCGATGTTTCACATCTGCCAGGCGTCCCGTGACGGCTCAGATTTTTTATTTCAGTTATCATCTGGTTTTCTCTCTCTCTCTCTTTGGTTTCATAGAGACATAATCCATAGAGGATATTAGAAATTGAAAAAGTTACTTACATAATCTTCGCAACCATAACTGCGTTCTTCACTAAGTTCATTATGACACTAACTATAAAAGATTCAATTAATAAATCATTAAGGAATATTTTTATAACGACCTTGTTCTTGGAATTTATGTCAAATTATATTAAATGAGTATTTGCTCTTATGCATTTTTGAAATGTAACTGCTCAGTTGTAAGTAAAACGCTGACTCTTTAGAAACTTTCTTGTGGAAACCTTCGTAGAGCACCAGACGAAACGTCCTACACTTATGCATTAAAAATTTTGCCTACATGGGCAGTCTTAAGGAAAGCCCGCCACTGCCGAGTAAACTTTTTTTTAATGTGCGCCGAGTGAGGCGACAAAAGGTTTTATATCAGAACGTTTCTATAAATAACTAAGTATTAACTAACTACAACATTTTTAGGTCTGGGCCTCAGATTTCTATATCTATTTCATGGTCATTTGTCAATCTAATAGGCAAACAATTGATCAGCCTACTTTGCCTTATACTAGCTGCAGACTTTTTAGGTCTAATGATGTGAAAGAAAACGTTTTCCTTTAAAGTTCGACTTAAATATACACATAGACAGACAGTCCATTGGTGAACAGCCGGAGATCGAACCTACGACCTCAGAGATGAGAGTCGCACGCTGAAGATTTAATGTTTTGTTTTACTATCTCGTATAACTTGATAAATGTAAATACACGTCGCAGTAGCGTGTTCTATAAGTGATTTATTCTTAATAAATACTTTGGACTGTGAAACGTATTGGAGAATGTAATGAAAGACTAATTGAAGATTGATTGACATCTGGTGACATTGACACCATGACACCACACACATTGAATAAGTCGTCATGTCAATGCGCAGAGTTTCATTATAAACTTGATTAGTCTCGCTGTCTTAATAATTAACATTTAGTCGTATTTTTAATTTGACGGAGAGGAAAGGTTGCTTGAGAAATAAAACTAGATCCTAGAAACCATTTTATGTATTTTGATCACAACAATACGATGCCATATTTAATATAAGATAAAGAAAAACTTATACCATTTTAAATATTTATTAATTATACATTACAATAATCTCTCGACATAATTAGTAGTATTTGGAAGATAATTAATAAATATACATTAACAAATATTGCGACACGTGGACATATAACATTATAATGATCTGCGTTTATCAAGTTTATATAATCATAAAATCAGGAGTCATTTAACCGACGAGAGTAGACTATCTTAATAATTCAATATAAAATGTTTGTAAACTTAAATACCAAGGTCTCTCGACTAAGTTGACTGGGGCACCTGCGCATGGGCACATTGCTGGATAAAGTGGAGGAGGACTGCAGCTGAAAGCCAGCAATCGGCGCGAGGTGTCACAGAACAAGGAGCGCTGTTTGATTCTCATTTCGGAGGCCAAGACACTTTTTGAGTAGCAGAGCCAAAGGAGTAAGTGAATCGTTAACTATCGGTTTTCTAAATTGGATAAAATATTATTTCATAGAGAATAGACTTTAGAAGACAATCTATTTTCCATGGACAATATATATAAATACATAGACAATATATGTCACCACTTGATAAAAAACATACTTGTGGAATTGTTAAGAACAATATTCTAGATCTAGGAGACCTTCAAGCCAAAGGTCGGTTAGAATCGCTTAATAATAGAGAATAGACCATCTTCTACTTTTTAATCACGTTTTTATTTAATTATTACATATTGTCTTCTCCATTGACATATATCATATGTTCTGTGCTTTGCCCAACTGTTTTTATTCTTCAAGTGTGACGCATTCATTAATTATAATGACTAGTACAATTTAAAAAGCCATAAAATAAATTTAAAATTAATTAAAATTTTATAAAAAAAATTACGAAACATCTGAAATGGAAATTTCTCGGTCTGAATAAATAATGAGCGATCGTAGAAATCCAAGACCAAAGAAGTTGCTATATTTTATCACGCATCGTCATCATGACCACTATCATCTGAAACTTCACCATTTCCAACAAAAACTTCTTCCGCCATCACAACTCTGGCATTATTTTTCTGTAGAACGGACGCCATTGCCATCCCCGTCCCGAATCTGTACTCTATGGGTTTCATACTCTCGTCCATATCTATGGATGCCCTTTTCGCGGGAAAGTTCTTTTTTCTGACAGCTCTATATCTCCTTATGTCATTTAGTAGTTGATTATTGTCTAAATCAAAATCACTGTCAGATGACGATATGTTTAAATCTTGTTTGTTGACTTTGTAATTAGCTAGGGTGACACTTGCATTTCCCGTTTCCGATTCTACGTCACTTAAGTCAGACAGAATACTAGAATTGTCATCTTTGATTTCTTTTTTAACCCATTTCGTTATTATAAAACCTTTTTTATCTTTATGAATTGTTAACAATCTGCTTTTGATATTAAGTTTCGCATTCGCTTCATAAAAATTCAGTATTTCACTTTCATTTGTATACCGCGAGATTATTAATCTATATTTTTGTTTTCTCTTTTTATTTTTTGTTTTTTTTAGTTTCAATTTCTTTCGTTCCACTCGCTTTATTTTGGATAAAAAACCTTTGCGGTCAACGAATTGTAATATATCAATCTGCCTTGGAAATTCTGGTACATTTCGAAGCTGTGGCATTGTTTTAGCTAGAGCCTGTCTTTCTCTTTCTCGCATTAAATCTTCTCTTCCGACTAGTTTTCTTTTTAGTTCATTTAGAACTATTTTCGTTGTCTCTTTCTCTTTCTTTCCTGGACCAGTTACAAAATCAGCGACTGGCGGTAGCGCGTCATCGTCATCAGTTCTGACTAAGTAAAATACTTCATCTCTTATCTCTGGTTCTTTGTCTTCTATTTTAAAAATTGCCTCTTCTACATGTTCTTCGTCCTCCTCCACTGTATGCTCTTCTTTGAAATTATTTTGTAGCTTTTTTAATCTAATCTGTGAACTTTGAACTGTTCTTAAACACTTTGTTACATCACCTATAATACTGTCGATATCTTTGTTTAATGCATCTAAATCTAAATCTTGTTTGTTCGATGCGCACGAGTCTAGGAACATATCTAGGTCATTACATTTATTGAGCGCTAATTTTAGTTCTAAGCTAGTTCTTGCCACATCTGTATGTATTTCTGAATAGAACCAAGTTTCTTTAATCGCTGAACCTGGCTTTTTTAACACATTGTCTTTGGTACCGTAGTTTTTTAAAAGACGATACATTCGCTCTAGTGATTCAAAATTGTCTTTGAATTCTCGCGTTAGATTCTCTATAAGCACATTGTGAATCCAGTATATTCTTTCATTGTGATTTTTGTATAGTTTTAGTGCTTGTGAAGGGATATGATGCGCCAGCGCTATATATTTTAGTAGAGTGGATTGCACAACTAGAAAGGCGTGGTGGAGTTTCTGGAAACGAGGAAAGCCAATTAAAAACACACAAAATATAATAAAAACTTGTTTAACGAGAGCTTTTCTTGAGTGTCATTTTGAGTTTTTGAGGGCAGTTGAAGTCAGCGAGACACTACGACTTGAACTGACTGCTGACAGTTGACAGAAAGATCTGACATTAAGTGATTTAAGATAAGATTACGGTTTTTGAAGACCCGACTTCATGTGAAAAATGTTTGGTTAAAAAAAAATTATATTGATAATTGTTTGAAGATAGGAGGCAGATCACTCGAGTTATATATGTATACGAACAACACAGACATAGATATAAACGTTCTTAACTATTTGACGTTTGACAAACGCTATTCATATCTAAAGGGTCGAATCAGTGCTGCCGCAAACAAGGCGGAACGGTTACATTTATAACATAACTTTTAGATGTATTTTAATAAACATATATTAGTACTAAGTTAAACTTATGACACGCTTCAACAAAAAATGCTTGGTTACCATTAAATTCTCTGTGTCGCACTCCACGGCGACATCGCCGCGCAACCATGGCACGTTGCCTAGCAACGCGGACGATGCGCGTGACATTAGCAACAGAAGCTCCCTTTGCTGCTGGTAGAGCATCGCGTGGGTTGACTCTATTGCTGAGGTGACAGAACCCCTAAATTGGATAATTCTTTTTTTCAAATTCTATTGAGCTATTAAGATCGGAATTACATATACACCTTTAAGCAGTTTTGCATGCGACCCTCATCCGTCAGATCGTAGGTTCGACTGTGCACTATCGGACTTTCTATGTGCGTATTTAACTTTGAAAACATAGTGAGTAAACCAACTTGCCTTAGATCCAAAAAGTCGACGGCGTGTCAGGCCCAGAAGGTCGATCACCTACTCGCCTATTAGTTTGATATATCATGAAACAGATACAGATTTATTTATTCTACTATAGCTACTGATTTATTTATTGAGACAAGCCTTTGCTGACAAAACCTACCCTAAAAACGCAGAATTATGATATATATCATAACAATGTTAAGACGAAAGATACTTACAACTGAGCATGTAACGCGGCATACTCCCGGCAACAAGCTGTCGCGCGACGCACCAGCGACATATAGTCGCGCATCACCGCGACCAATTGTCGCAAAGTGCCGCGACAATGCGACCGATGCGTCGCACGGATCGCGACCGGAATTAGCGCAAGGGACGCCAACTTCGCGAGAGTCATTTTGTTGAAACTATACAGAGAATTATAATGTATAATAAAATTCTACAGGGCTTTGACGAACTATGACTCCCATATGTCAAAGTCCAAAACGACTGACACACGTCACTTAGTGTTCGACGGTAATAAAGAATGTGACAGTCGCGCTTAGGCTTAGTACGAGGAAATATACAGCACTCAAGATGAGAATATGACTTGAGATTAATATGATAAGGATTGTCTTCGATTTTCTGATTTGGTGGTTACGTCAACACTATTTACTTCTTTACACATATTAACCACACATTGTCTATACGTGAAAAAAAAAACTTTCGAGGAGTCCTCCAAAAATAATATATTTAATGTACTATTATTTTCGAGAGCTTTGCTTGTGCAATGGGATAAATTGCAGTAAATCTGGTTACGTAATACTTTAACAGCCCCATTAAACAATTACAAACAAAAATATTATCCTCAAGTGACTCAACCCCGAAGTGCATTTGGATCAATGTTGTTTCTTTCTATACACAATTAACTTGTATCTTGAAAACAGTATTTTGAATATTTTGTTGATTAATTTCTTTTTAGTCTTATTAATTTAATGAATAAAATAGTTATTTAAATTAAACATAAATAAAAAAATAAACATACAACGAATTCCCAAAGTGTAACTGCTATAAATGGCGGTGTAGGTATAGTAAAAAAGGGCATACTTTCTTGGTGGTGCCAGCATTACACATGCAGCAATAGCTATCAAGGCACCATTCCGCTCCCCTTTCGTAAGCCAACCACCTGCCGCTCCCCCTGCATGGCCCCAGGCTATTTCTGAACAGGGGGCTTCTTGCTCCACTTCTATACTATCCTCCCGGAATAGCAAACCACTTTCCAGTATTGTGATTATATTGTCATGACTGTATATGAGCTAGAATTAACAGAAATAAGATTTTTAAGGCCTAAATGAAAATTGATTTATCACAATCTTGTCACAGTCAAATGTCAAGCAACAGTGTTGAAAGACCAGATTTGCACTTGAGACAGTTTATTCGAAGCACTCATTATTTACAAACATGATGGTCCTGTGTTACATTATTAGTGAAACTGTTTTATCGTTCTGGAAAAAGTATTTTCGAACCTCACTATTAAGGCATTTATTATACTGTGATATGTTTTCTGCAGTTTACTGACATGCATAAGACATTGATTTTACTATTTTAACCATTTCTTATAACATAAATTAATTTGGTGATTAATTATTAATTTTTTAGCACCACTTTAATTAGTACAGTATTGATTGATGAATTAGGATATTCAATTAAACAAATACAAATCCGTTATTACCTATAGGCATTAGAAATTAATCAATATATATTTCAACTTAAATAGTTATTACCATGTTTGGCCTAAACTTAATTGCTATCCATTTCTTTGATAAAATTGGAGGTGAGAAATCCTGCTTTCTAAATAACGCCATCTGAAACACATTTATAAAATATTATTTCCGTTTCACAAATATATTTTAGATGCGACGGCATTGGTAAAAAATATACCCTGACTTTTGGTAGCCATATTTTGATCTTAATTTTTTTAGTTATTCTACAATAGTATACTATGAATACTGATAAATAAAAATACATAAACAATATTTATTGTTACATTATAAAGTTATAATTACGTATCAAATAACCTCACAAACGATTTATTATTGTTCTTTATTAAATACACACCTTAAAGTAATTGTTTTAGCCTTATCTACGAAGTACTGTAGCGCTTATAAATGCATATCCGGTATTTACATATTTGTATTTAATTAAACACAATTATTTTATGAATATTTAAGAATTCCTTTGAGACACAGCTAAAGACATCGCAAATTGACAGTTAGCTAAAAATCTAAACAACGCGTAAGGATCAGCTGATTTTTGACATTCCATTTTGACACTCAATACTTAAGTAAGACATATTTACACCAATTAGAATTTACTGACAACTGGTGCTGACTGCTGCTACTCAGCAGCTATTACTATATTTACTAGAGTATTCAAATTTCAAACTTCTGTTGTCAGTTTTTAGTGACTGCAATATTTGTTTATTAAGATGGTAAATATCGTAAATAAACTGTTAAGTTTCAATCTTTTCAGAGCTTTTGATTAGGAATGGTTTTCATATTACATGTGTCATATGTTTTGTGTATAAAACATGAATAGCTTAATTATTATTCACTAAAAACATATAGTAACAAAACATAGGTAATTGTCATGACGTTATAATTTTAAAAAAAATATTGGTTTTGTATGGTAATAATGTCTATAGTCACTATATATTTTACAGATTTTATTTTCAAAGTGTAAAATGGAACAATCTATGATTTATTTACCTGAGGCTATGCGAAAAGCAGTTGTTCCAATATTTAATAGCAGAAAAATGGCAAAATGTTTTGTACATGTTTGTCACATAGAATCACCTAGTAATTTTTTTATAAGATTAGAAGAAAATACAAGATTTGTTAATGAACTCAACAATATTCCACGAAATAAACTTATAGTGCCAGATTCATTAGATGTGGGGACTGTAGTTTTGTATGAGTCTGAAAAATTTGATAGAAAACTAACAAGAGGAAAAATTTTAGCTCCTGTTCAAGTATTGGGAGGGAAAAAATATATGATTGAGGCAATAGATGTTGGGACCACAGACAGTGCAATTAGTTCTGAATTAATATGGGCCTGTGATTTAAAATTCCCTCCATTTGCAATTCCATGTAGATTAGATGCCTGTAAAGCACCAAACGGGGATATTTGGAATGAATCCAGTATTAATGGTTTTAAGTCCCTTGTGCCTGGTACACCACAAATGACATATATTACCACTGTTGAAGACCAATTGGTGGTTAATTTTCTTGCAGGTCACAGTATGGTGAGTGAGTTGATGATAATGTGTGGTTGGGCTCAAATGATACCTTCTTTTGGTACAAAGAAAGAATTTTATTTGAGATGAGGTTTATGTTATTGATTTGACAAAATAAGTCTAAGAGTAGACATTCTTGTTATGTTATTATAAAAATATTTGTATGATATACCTCTATAAATCTTAACAGTAGTCATTGAATGTTTTAATATCGAGTTGATGGTATACTTTCAATTGGCACAAAGATACCTGCAGCACCCAGTTGAAACTTAAGCAAAATGACTTACAAAGTTTCACATAGAATGGTGGTTTAATGCATATGAATAGAAACTTGTGCTAATATAAACCTTGTCAATTGATGAAAAACACTGCCCAGCTGGACATTTATTTATAAAATGATTATAGCCTATATTATTTCAATTAATGTAGCGCTAATGAATAAATAATTCTAGTTATTTTTGATTTTATTCAGTACAAACAATTGTTCCTCTTTATAATATTATAAATGAAATTTGAAGGTCTTTTAAAATATGGCTATGAAATGGTCCTTGTAGCAGCTGTTTAAGGATTTTAATAAGATATTTGTGGCCGGATTTTCCATACTTATCCTGTTCTTGCATGAACTGTTATTTTAAAACTAGTGCGCATCTAAGTCATATTGAACTCCAGTAGTCATATTAAAAAAAATTGTGAAACCAAAAAAAAACAACATTAAGATATATTTCTATTTCACCAACAGCTATAATAAGAAAATAAATGCAATTTACATAACATAACATTGCTTATACAAAATAATATATCAAATACAAAGGATAATCCTTCATTCATCACTATTATATCACAGTGATCACCTCTGACACATTGATTTTCCTATCAAGCAAGTCTTTATTACACAGTAAATTATTTTTCAAAGAGTTTTATAAATACAATGCTGTAATACTCTAAATATGGTCCCAGGTGTCATTGTTTAAACTACAAAGCTATTTAGTTTACTCCAAATCCCTAAAGTAAATCACAAATACATATATAGTTCACTTAGCAATAAAAATTATACCAACTTCAAATGGGTACCTAAATTATACACGTCTCCTTCAGAAATTCGAGGACCAATTTTGTTGAAGCCTCAACTCACAACTGTTTTGACTGGGTTGCCAGTCGCCACCAGTACTTTATAATACATTATTTTAGGACATTGTTCTCTATACTTTTTGAGTATACGAAAACACTTTAATTCGTAAGATATTCATCTTTAGTCGTAAATTTTTTGCTAAACGGAATTTATCGATTGGCACGGAATCGATGTTTAAATACATATAAATAAGATTATGAATAAGATGCTGTGCAATTGTTTAGTCAAGACAGTAATTTTATACAAACTGCAAAAAGCAATAATATATTTTTACATAAATTGTTCTTTTCTGTACCTGTACTTTTTTACTTTAATTACTAAAAAAAGTTGCAACCCTAGTGTGGCTGACACAGAAACAATAACATATTTTTAAAGTTGCTTTAATGTTAAATTGCCTTTAATTAGGTAAAAGCAAGCTCAGAGCTTAATAAAAATATTAAAAAAATATATTTACTCGTAACTATAATTTAGCTTTAAACCCACCCATCAAAAACTCAGCAACATAATCTGCAACACATTCCGGATTATTATAATGCACATCATGCGAACCCTTTACAATTTTAATCCGACAATTGCGGTTCGGATACGCCATTTCGTCCAGCAAAAATGGCGTCAGTTTATAGAATCCTAAGTCGATCGTGTCTTGAGCTATAATAGACAAAGTCGGAGTTTTGACACTTGTCAAAACATCCTTGTAGTGTTCGGGCGTGTATGGTGGCGTTTGTAAAATTTTCAACCGACGATCGTAGGTGTATCTGAAAAATATAGGAATAGCAGATTTTGACGTTTTACGATGTTTACTTTCCCCTCTTACTTGTCAATGTACATTAAGAATCTTCAAAAATTGCGTGACGTAATACTTGAACGCTCCCTTACCTATAAGATTGACAAATAAACATGAAACAGATCTATAAATCTGAGGCCAAGACCTAATAAGGTTGTAGCGCCACTGATTTATTTTTATTCTCACACACTTTTTAACCCGAACGAAAAGTATTGGAATGTTTAAAATATATCTATAGGTATATAAATATGAGGAACGAAGAAACATGAAAATTAAATAGTTACGTTACAAAATTTCATAATACCAATCGAAGGCCCATTAGCTCAGTTGGTTAGAGCGTCGTGCTAATAACGCGAAGGTCGCGGGTTCGATCCCCTCATGGGCCACGACATTTTTATTATTTTTAATTGAATTATTTGATTTTAATTAATTTTCATAATTGTAATTTAAATACACTATATAATAAACATTTATTTACCAATCTTGTTTCCACTAAAAAAAAACAATAAATAATTCGTAAACAAAATCTGCCTCTAGAGCCAGAATTCGCTCATAATGTATTTTATACGCATCCTCACATTTGAATTACGAATGTCATCATAGTATCGTTTTTATACTTAAAATTAATCCAACCAATGTCTAAATTTTTTTTAAATAATTTTATGGCCTGGTAACGAGACCTTTAAGCCAAGTCTTATTTACGTCTTATCACTAATTCACATGTTCAATGTCTAATTAGATTTAGATAAAAAATAATAGTACTACATTGCTCTTTAAAAACGATAAAAAACGAAAAGAAAAAAAGGATTTATTGCCATTTTTGTCGCGTAATTTCTATATTCCATGCCATATTTAAATTTTGGCGCCAAAAATATTGATTTGGTAGTTTGAACCTTCACTTACAAAACAGTATACAAATATTAAATCACAAGTTTTTAATGTATTTTATTATTTTGTATTAATGTATATGTAAATTATCACATATTAAACACTTACCTCACGAATCCATCACCAGCCGGTATAGAAATTCTCTCTAAAGTCTCTTTAGCACATTCCTCTGACAAATGTCGGCGTTTCATGGAATTCTGAACTGCCTAAAATTTTATATAATCCTTTTTTTAATTAATATTTTAGTGATCCGTCAATTTCGAATTTAATAATAAAATTTAAAGCAGACCAGTTATGTAACCTAATATTATTTAAGTTACATATAAATATATTTTAGTTAATAATTTCATGAAAAGCGCAAACCAAATGTTAGCATTCGTAGTACACTCGAAGCCAAAATGAGCCCTTTAGTTTTTCCTACACTCATAAATTGTAATATAACATTCTCGCTTCCGATAATGTCCAATGACTACTTCTATTGAAGTGTCACTTATATTTAAAAACCCTCCAATAATTATAACTCTTAATTTTATAAAGGTTAGTTAGTTATAAGCACATTTTTTAAATAACTAAAGCCAGTTGACACCCAAAACAAAGTTATGTATGATTCAAAATAAAACCATAGAGAAACATTAAGATGAGATGGAGTGTCGAAACTTAGTGTGAAAATGTAAAGGATTTTGACAGACGGAAGCCATAGTTAAATTTTACCCAAAATACCTACCTCATCCTTAGACACCTTCTCAGTTTTTTCAATATCGATGTTATATTCGTCAAAGTTTTTAAAGAAATCACCAAATGTTATTTGATACCTAAAAAAAGTCAATTAAAAAAAACCACACGCACTACCCTATAATTAATTAATTTAAAACTTAATCTCAAGGGCTCAAGACGAGATCGTGGCTTAGGAATTGAACATGGATCTCCAGGTAGAATTCGGAGTCAAGACAACAAGTTAATTATAATTGGCATACGCTAAAATACCAAAGGTGACACGCGGACGTGACATACGGAAGTCATACTTACCACTAAGTTTGATTTCCGCATGTCAGTTTTTATAAAAGAAATACCTAAGTAACAATTTGAAACTCAATCCCATAAAAACTCTGGGATCCAGAAATATTGACAAAGAAATTTCAAATTGTTCCAGTTGTTTCTAAATATTAGTAAAACCCCATAACTAAAGTCTAATATAGTCAGTGAATTTTGTTACCAGCTGTGAAAATCTCCCGGGGTCACCATCCTATGTAATGCTGGATCGAATTCTATAATCTTTGTTAATTTGCCAGGATAACATAAGTTGTATATTTTCACTGAAAGAAAATGGTTTTATATGTCAACATATTGTCATCTTTGTAGTCCACGCTGACCTCGACTAACACAATAAATTTAATCATTAGCAAACTAAGAAAAAAGTTAAAAGTTAATAAGTGATACATATTCTGCTAAAGAATCAATTATAATTAAATTCCGATCAGTGGTTCTTGAGATAGAGTATCCACGGATATCTGGAGGCAACACAAGGGAACTAGGTAAATAATGTTGATAGGTATATGAATTTCCTTTAATTACTTCTGTAAACTTACCAACAGATGTACCAAATGAATGAGCTATACTAATAAATTTTTCCCATCTGAAGTGGTTCACTACAACATGAACAGCATACACAAAGTCATATAGTGTTAGTACCATGCCCCGTGGGAATGGGTCCGATTTGCCATTACCTGGCAACTCTATAGCTGGAAGATATATAAATCTACACTATTATCTATATATATATATATATATTATATCTGTATTTGTATATTGTATTCTTTAATGACTTGTGATAGTTGTACTTGAATTTATTCTAAATAAGCTCACAGACCCCTTAAAATGTCAATACAAGCCATGAGAGATGCAGAAAATTTACTTGTTAGGCTTTTTTAATGCCATAACCAACTAGAAGTACCTTCCAAGTTGTCATCACACACACAAAATAGGTTAGGTTACTGGGCTGAAATAGCTGCTATAGGCTAGTTTGCTCCTATAATATACATATATGTTTTCCAATTTGAATTTTATCTAGTTAGATTTTTATTTGCAAGCATATTTACAAAAACAATAAATGTAGTTTTGTTTCTTTAAAAAATGATATTCCTTAATTCTTTGTCTGACATTTGCTATTACCTTTTTTAAAATGATTGTTGATTGAAGTGATAGGTGTTTACTATACGGAAACACCATAAAAAATATTATTTACCTATATAATAAAACTTCTGTGGTAACAGTCTGATGAGTGGCCTAAAACATGCAGCAGAGTCCATTGTACCATGGCACAACAGTACAGGTGGATCATAGCAATTTCCCCATGCAATAACTGAAAAAATAGTGTGTTTTATATGCAGATTCCATAGATTTGTGTTTAAATCACTATATAGGTTTTGGGTCACAGAGCATCTAGGTGCTCCTCCTTGGCTTAATTAAATTAACATTGAAATAGATGTAGAAATATTTTATTCTTAGCTACCAATGGCCCTATCACCTTTGATCTCGACAGTAAATTTCTGTATCTGTTTCCTAATAAGCCATACAGATGATTAGAAGTGGAAAGCCGTTCTTAGGGTGATACAGAAACGAAATGTTCGAAACGATCAAAATTAAATATGTTTTTGGCGTTTAATCTCGTACATATAGGACACCTAAATCATGTGAATGCGAAACATTTTCTTAAAAATAAAATTTTGCATTTTACTTAAGTACAAATATGAATAAAAGCGCACCAGATTAGAGTTTATATTATATATACTTAGTGTGCGATAAAATATTAAAATAAATGTAACTTTATGGACTTTGTACCAGGAAAATAAAATGATAAACTGAAATATTATACGTGTACTTACTGCTTATTCTTCCCCACGGAGATTCAATAAACCATTCTTTTTCCAACAATGCCATAATATTCGTTTCAAATTATTAATATGTACGTTTTCATTATATATTGTAATACTCTATTATTTAGTAAAATTTATCATTTAAATTATAATACACAATAAAAAATTGAAAAACTTGTATGCTACAGATAGCAAACTAAAGTAGTATGCTGTGTAGACTGTAGAGTTGAGACCATTCAATTCAAAGGTTTATCGGTTTCCGGTCAGATTTGAAGTGGATCGGTATATATCCAATAAAACATGAATCACTATATTTGTATAGTCGGTTGAAGGCTTTAGGCATATAAATTTAAATAACAAATACGGACGAATTTTTTTCGAACGAATTCGTATTAAGGTCCTTGAAGAATTCGGCCTTTTATAAATAGTGAGAACATTTTTTCATCATGTATTAATATTATAATTGGCAAATAAATTAGATTTTGTGATTGCTTACGATAAATTACATTACGATTACAAAATCGAATCGACCTAACATCCCTATAGTCTATGTAGCGGTAACAGAAGTAACAGATTAAGAAATATGTATTTGTATAATTATTTTGACAATTGATTAATGATTTACATATCATGAATTGTCTATGGTCACATTAGTCTGTGCTTTTATAAAAAAAAAAATATTGCTCATAATATCATCATAAAAATTTGTGATTAAACTTAAATTTGTATTGTGATTTTATTTGAATTTGAAAAGAAAAATATTTTAATAAAAATCAGTACTTTTAAATTAATTACACGTTTTTATTTGCAATGTCTGAAAGGTTAAAAAGCGACTTATCAAATGAAGAAGTGATTGAAGATTTAACAAAGAATTTAGATTTTTCGCTACGACCTAATGATGTTGACGATAATAATATTATAAATCCAGAAATTAAAAACGATGATCATAATGCAAAAGGTGACAGAAATGAAACTAATGAAGGTAAAAGAAACGCTTTCACACAAAAAACAGACTCATTGTGTTGGGCAATTAATTTTTAAAAGTGCTATCTATCTACCTAAACAAAAGTTGCTAGTGATGTTTTCAAAAATTGGTTTTTCACGGAATAAAAGTCCTTTAGTCCAGGAAAACAAAGACAGCACCAACATAATATCCTTAATCTTAAAAAATGTCTAAATATAAAACTTCTCTTCAGCAGATTTCACAGATATTCCATTAGATGAGCCTGAAAATTCTAAAAACATTCAAAGTGAAGATGAAGACAGTGACACAGATGTTGATGAACTCTCGTTAAAAGATGCAGAAATGGATCTTACAGATGACCAAAAGGAAGAGCGGAGAGTTATTGCTGAAGAGCTGAAGGTTGTGGGCAATGATGCTTACAAAGTTGGAGACTATGACAGGAGTATAGAGAAATATACTGAAGGTAAATTTGTGAGATACTTTTGTTCTAAGTGTAATGCATTGTTCGGGGCAAGAGATACATACAAATCGTAGTCTATGTAATGTTAAACTATAGTCATAGCATTTCGAAGTAAGTTATTTTAGTTTTTACAGGTGATAAACATTGCTTGTTAATAACTAAACTATTGTATTCCATTCTAAGCTTTAGTCATGATCAATGGTGTCTATATAAGTAAATAATCGAAATATTGATACCATTAAATTTATGAAGAATGTAAGAATAACTCTTCACATGGACATTAAAGTTAGTAAAAAAAAATCGTTGTCTTGAAAGCCTAAGTTAAAAGATGTTATACAGGCTCTTAATGAAATAATCCAACATATTATGTGTGGACTTCAAATACAGTGTATCATGGTATTATAAAGGTTATTTGACAGAATAAAGTTCTATTGAGTTCTATATTGCTTTGTAAAGCATTAGTGGGTAAAATTAATGTAATTATGTTAATTAAATACTTGTTAATAATAATTAATAAGTCACACAACTCAGAAAGTCCACAGATAAATCGAATCAATGATGACATTACCAGTAAATAATACCTTGAAGTTTCATTTGGTAGGACTGTTTCGGATTGAAAAATAATATTTCTGTATGTTTGGTTGGTTCTTATAATAATGAATGTATATTTTAAATTGTAATGTGCATACATACCTGAATTTTAAAATTTTGTCGAATGGCCCTTTTTTTCTACCCAATTTTATATTTTTCAGGTTTACGGATTTGTCCATTAAAGTTCCCAGAAACACGTGGAATATTGTACTGTAATAGGAGTGCGGCCAAAATGAAAATGGAAAATCACAAAAAGGCAATAAAAGACTGTACCAAAGCGATTGAGTTAAAAGAAAATTACTTGAAGGCATATTTAAGGTAAGTTAATTGTGTTACAAGTCTTGATTTAGATTTCTATATTTAGATTTTCTTTATCACTGTTTTCATCTTTGTATTTATTTATTAAAAGAACAGTTTGTATTATTGTATGGAGCTGGTCATAGTATAGGTAAAAATTTAAAAATACAGGTTGCGAGTGTGGGGTGGAGGAGGGGTAGTGTTATCACCCCCAAACATTTCCACACGCCGGAAAGAGATATTAAAAAAAAAGTGCACCTGTCATATCAGAAGTGAAACCTCTTTTTAAGTTTTCTTCATATTTATACAAATACAACTAAAACTTTAGATTTCTGAGACTTAGAGGGAGGGATAAAGGAAGGTTTGTTAGGAATTTAATTGATTAATATATTAAAAATGGCGAAACTTAATACATATTGTTACGAGCTAGGGGATCGGATAGGAAATGCCGTGGATTTATTTCTTGAAAAATTTATGAGCACAAATTAATTGCAGAAATGCACTTATAGCACACATAAACAATCACTTATTACTTCACTTATGCACACTACACACAGTACTTTATCACTTGTAATCACTTTATTCGCACTTTATCGCTTCTAGAGTGCTCAGTCTGGTTTCGAGAAAGTTCTGATCTTCTCTCTCTCTCTCTCTCGCGTATCATTTCGTCCTTGTCTCACACCTAGAAAGTTCGGTCTAGAATATTCCTTCATCAAAGGGGTATAACTAGGCCTGAAAACGCCTGAAAACGGGTCTCCTGAAAACTGCACCACTCGACTACACATGTTCTGAAACTGACTGAAAAAAGGTTTCCTGAAAACTAGGGTAACATTATGGAAATTATAATTTTCTAATATGTGATTGACCCTCTCCTGAAACGGTCAGAAATCATATTACAGCCTGCTGAAAAGTTCTCTAAGAAGTGGAAAAATCTAGAAACGTTGCAGTCGGCCCGTCTTCGTAACAATATTATAATTATTTTTTTAAAGCTATTTCTTCGATATTTACATTATTCGACATTTTTCTATTGGTATTGTTGTGACTAAACCATTATGATAAGTAAACTATGCAATATAAGTCTATCTAAATATCTTGTAAAAATATCATCTATTGTCGTTCTACTCTCGCTCCATGGCTATTTGTTTCATGCTACGTTCGCCTTTTCTCATTCTCTCTCACTCTCTCTCAACCACTTTCTCCCTTCTTCTTCGTCAAAAACGCCGCATAACGTGACGCTAATATTATTGTTTTTGGCTAAAAGTGTTCTTTAAGTGGTCTTCGCGTCTCTACCTTACATACGTGTCCCAGAATGGAAACGGCTACATAATGTAGTTAACTGCTATATTCAGAGTTTGTGTGGAGTCCCGAGTTGTATAAACCTGGGAACCAAACCAAATAGGATGGTGGAGTTTCTTGTCAGTTTCGGCCTTTGATTTGCGAACTGGTAGTAAATGTATATTTAGATCTTTAGATTTTATTAGGGCCTTCAAGCCTCAAGGGCCTTGACAGCTCAGCTCGGGCGGTTTTGACGAGCGTAGCTCGGCTGAAATTAGCTTTTTCCGAGATTGAACCGGCGCGCGGTGTTCAACTCCGTTTTGCCCGGTGTATGAGGTTTTTTTTCCCTCTTCAGTCGCACTCTTCATTTCTAAAGGTCTTGTTAGTGGCGCCGCACAACTTCCTCCACTCTCTCTGATCTTCCAGCTTCGTTAGGATTAGACGGGACCTCCTAAGGGTACCACCTCCTCCTTGATGCTTTTGCGTATGGTTTATAGCCTTGTCAAAGTCATGTGTGTACTCCCACTTCATCGTGGCTATGTAGGAAGTCATTAGGCTATGGTAGGAAGCTTCATGCGGAGGCCATAGCCTAGGGATCAGCTATATATGCTTTACAGGAAATACGTCAACATGTTCCTCATATATCGCCGATACGAGCTTTGCTGTCATGCATATCAGTATTACCAGTAAAAATTAACTGTGATAACGTGAAGTCATGCAGGCTAACTGAATGAAATTTATAGAAATGTCTCCATAAATGTATACTAGAATCTAGAAAATAAAGTTCTAGGCTTAAATAATAATAATAAGTGACACAAACTTAGGAACTGATATTATAGGTTTTCTTACTGTTATATATATATAATTCTCGTGTCACAATGTTCGTTCCCATACTCCTCCGAAACGGATCGACCGCTGCTTGTGATTTTTTATGCATAATCAGTAAGTCTGAGAATCGGCTACTATCTATCGTTCAAACCCCTAAGAGATAAGGAGTGTCCACAGCAAAAACAATATTTTTATTTTTTATACAAAAATACATACAACCCTTAATTGTCGACCCTCTACGATCAACCCCTATTTTAGATATAGTAAATAGGTTATTTTTATTAAACAAAAAAAATATTTCCTGGAAATAATATACATGGCAAAACGACGTTTGCCGGGTCAGCTAGTATATATGTCCCAGTAAAGTAGTTAAATCAGAGAGTTAATTGAATCTCTAGACAGTTAATTAAATGTCGATATTCAATCAAGTCGCTAGTATTTTGATTTAAATAAAGCAGAGTCGAAATTTTAACTATCTGCCTGACCGAAAGCCAGCTTGTTGATTAACAATGTAAAACAAGATGGTAGAACAAGACTCCACCATGATTATTTCATTTGTTATTGTTATTTAGGTATGATCATGAAGAACTGAGAACTGGGAAATTCCGTGTTTTGCTTTATTGTAAATGGTTAGGTTAAGTTAGTCTTGCTGGCTACGAACGTTTAGGAAACTCGTTAAACGTTTTGTTCACTCACTTCCCTGACGGAACTTTAGCGACTTGATTGAATATCGACATTTAATTAACTGTCTAGAGATTCAATTAACTCTGTGATTTAACTACTTTATTGCGACATATATATATAATATCTTTTAAGGTACCTAGCAATCAGAACTTTGCCATTGTTATTAATAATGCAAGGATTATATATTATTATATATTAAGATGTTGGTAGATAGTAAAATTATTTATTGTACGCACCAAGTAAACTGACAATGTTAGTCTGACATTTCAATTCAAAATGGCGCCGGTAGTATTGACATAACGAGTCATTTCGCGCGTATTTTGGCGCGTCTGTCTTCGTTTTCCCCCATACACAAGTATGACACAGACTAGAGTTGGAAAGCTACAATCATAGTATTGTCTTTTGTTAACATAGCTTTTACACATTGAAAGAAAACACTTTTTACCGGATGGAAGCTATGTATTAATTATATTATAAACTTATAATTATTTTACATAATTTAAAAATTTTCCGACGTTTCGAGAGCTTTACAGCGTCTTCAGTCTGAAGACAAAAGGTGTTGAATGTCAAAAGTATCACAGCTGTAGAGAATGTTGTGTTATCTGTATTTATTTCCCCGGAGTTGATATCGACTAAAAGATGAAAGGGTTTTTGAAGAAATTACTCTCGGTATCCTCTATTTTCACGGATTGTTTGTCTTGGGGCTTTAAATAATTTAATGCGAAACGTCGGAAAAAATTAAAATTATGTAAAATAATTATAAGTTTATAATATTACATAGCTTCAATCCGATAAAAACGTGTTTTCTTTCAAACTACAATCGTAAATATATATTATAGTTTACAGCAAATGGCTTATTGAAGTGTTTCTACTATATTTTAGACGAGCCATATCATATGAAGCCACGGACAAATTTGACGAAAGTCTGGAGGATTACAAGAAGGTGTTAGAATTGGAACCATCAAATGCGAATGCTAAAAGCGCGTTGGTTCGATTACCGCCCAAGATAGAAAAGAGGAATGAGGAATTGAAAACAGAGGTGATGGGAAAACTAAAGGACTTGGGTGAGTATGCGATACGCGGTGAAGTTAGCGGGTTCGTCTGTGTTTAAAGGCTGGCAACGCACTTGCTGCGGCTGTAACTTACAATAGCGACAGTGTTTCCGATCTAGACGCTTTTATATGCAAGTTTCCGTAGTGCTGCAAATCCTGGAATGGCGCGAAACAAAATTTCACTACTGGAAACGCGGTCTGTTGGTTCCTTATTACAAATTGATATTGGAAGTTGCAGAGTAGGGGCTGTTCTAGGTGCCTGTTCGTTTTCATTCTGTCCGATAAAAAACTTCCTGAAAAAGTAAATTATTTTATAAAAAACCATTCATCACACTGAGGGCAAACTGATAGTAGGCTCATCTGATGTTAGATAATACCTAACCTAACCTAACCTAACCTACCGATAAAAAGTGCATGGTCGGTTTTATGAATTCGATTTAAAGATTCTCTTTTCATGAAAGACCTTAAGTCGAATTGGTTCATCAAATAGTTCAACACAAGTGTGGTACGCGTCAAAAAGTTCCTTAAAATCCATTATTTTATATATATATAGTAAATATCTAGATAGATAATATTAACTTTGTTCACAGGTAATATGATATTGCGACCTTTCGGCTTATCCACGGAAAACTTCAAGCTAGAGCAGGATCCCGAATCTAAAGGATATAAAATTAATTTTAAGCAATAAATTGTATATTGTATGAGGTGTTTTATTTATAAATACGACCACAGTAGTAAAATAAAAAAAATGTGAGCGTTCACGGGACGCCTGGCAGATGTGAAACATCGACATTATTTTGTAAAAGTTATATGCAGAAAAGAACATATTGTGATAGGAACTAAATATGTCATAATGATAAAATAAAATATTACGATTTTTTTCCAGATATTAATCTTTTTATTGAATAAATATTTATTTTCATTAAATACAAAAATATTACGATTTTATTTCAAATCGTGACTACTTAATTCGTTTAATCAGTGACTTCGGTAATAGTTATATTCGATGTTGCCTCTGAGGACGGTATTACTGTGACAATTGGTCGATGGTAACTGAAGTACGTTACAAAAGTATTGGACATAACATTAGTAAATTTTAATTGGCTTCAATATATTAGTAAACTCAAGAATCTTAGCTAGTTATTTCAAGATATTACTAAAATCGTAAATTATAAGTATCAATAATGACTGTTTCACAATAAATTTGTTTGTTAATTGTTACAATAATAATAATTATTGTAACAATATATACGATATACATATACAGTCTATATGCAGTAGTGTGTACGTATAACTTTTTTTGAGGTTATAATCTCTGGATTTACTGAACCAATTTTGAAAACCATTCTACCACTAGAAAGCTACGTGTGATAGCCTATATTCAAATGTAAAGACTCTGTGGTCGTATTTTCAAGAGAACGGTCGAACGAAATCGTTTCTTACGAACGCTGCTTAAGGGTGAGAGATTTATGATTTATGAGTTCCTACTGAAGTCAACGTTTTATAATTTATATTGCAAAAGAAAACTTTCGCTGAGTCGGCTAGTTTATATAATAGTTCTAGTAATATTAACGGATTCGTTTTTATACAGTGTCTGTGTAATAATTTGTGATAATGTTCAAGCTCTAAGGGGAGGGTCTAGCGTTAGCGTAAACGACTTTTTTTATATTCTTTCACTATTTGTATACTAAATTGTAACTGATGAACATGGACTATAGATTATTTTCAAATTGTTAAATACCAATTAACATCCCCATATGGTACGCTGTGTCAACTATAATAGAGCTATGTCCTATAGTTTTATAACTTTATATATAACTATTACTAAAATAATAAAATAAATCCAACAGGGACTGAAAGTAGGTACAAGATCAGGAGGTTGTTTTAAATTTAACTCTGCCGAGTTTACAGAGTTAAGTAAGTTCAAAATGTGCTATACATTATACAACCTTTTTTATACAAAATATCTATGACAGATTAATGAGACTTTGACAGAGTATTTGAAAAAAGAATTTAACATCATGTCTTCGATGAATAGCATTTGGTAATTTTTTACATTTATTTTTTATTTTTAAAATTCTCTGTTAGTGATTTCAAGATTATTCGGACAAAGCAAGGTAAGTAAGCCAATTTTTTTATCTCTATGTAGTTTATTTTATCCTTATATAATCAGTTGAAAAATGAAGTATGTAGGGAAAATAAAATTCTATAAATCGAGATTTCAAGTGGACCTGACGAACTTTCCGCTTTCGCTGATAGACAGCGCTCAAAAAAATTAATTAGCACTCAGTACTTATGTTTGAACAGGCAAAACTCCACCAGAGATCTCGTTTTGCGCTGATTTATAAAAATCGAAATGAATATGTTTTGGTTCGTTTATCGCGCTATCGTAGTAAAGATTTATCTTTATCTAAACTTGGTTAAGTGTGCTCTAAGTTCTAAATTCTTTCATATTGTTTTATAATTTTCGTTGACGGAGGAGTTCTTTCGCGCGTTTATTATTTTATAGTCTGTGAATACTTTTAGCAAACTTCACGTAACTTTTGGCGCGTAAAAGTTTATCTTTTACTCTTAGAAAGTAAATATTATAAAATTTTAATATCCCAGCTTCTCTTGTTGTTATGTGATATATAAACGTAAATAATAATTTGTTCTTTCAGATTTGCAATTAAATTGTCAAACCTCTTTCGGGTTCTATTGAAGTCAAAAATGGGGAAGTGTACTCCTAGGCGAAAGTATGATGTCTGTAAACTTTAATTACTATTAGAAATATATTTAATTTAATGAGTTTACCTCTTTCAGGATGCGCAAAACGTAAGTTGGATTATAAGGTAGAAACTACAAATGAGTAAGATTTCTAGTTGTCTGGAATGTCAAAGTGTGAATACCGTTAGATACTACATGTCGATGTCATTTGTGACAGTCAACAATTTTAAAACTGTCAAATAGTCTGTCATCTGGAAAACGCTACCATTTGGCATATATTGTAACGCTTTTTATCAAACAAAATTGTTTTAATTTATTTATTCACAACAAATACATACGCTCCTATTACTAAACCAATACGATAATGTTGAGAAAAATAAATAAAATAAAAAACAATGTTAAAATATACATAATATACACAATACCGCTATTGTCAACTTACTCTCCGAACATATTAAGATGTCGATAGTGTCGGATACAGCATTGAGTGGGCAACGTCTTTGTTAACGGGGATCTGTGCAACAGACTGATTTTGGCCTTTGGTATCGCAAACAACCTTGGCCTACACATAACCTCTAGATACTAAGAACCCGAGTTGGAACACTTAGGTGCTCCCTACCTGCATCTAAATTTGAAAACTCAAATATAACAAAGGGTTAGTCAGCAAAACATTTATATTTTTAGTATTGTTTGTCTAAGTTTAGGAAATATTTTACGTTTTGACGTAACTGTGTACCTGACACTTGTGGCTTCAGCGTGTGACTCACATCCCTGCGGTCGTAGGTTCGATCACCGGCTGTGCCCCTATGGACTTTATCTTTTGTCGATCGATTGCTAGATGTGCCCTAACAATCGCTCGTACAGTGTCGTCAGGAAACCGGCGTTAAAAAGGCTTATCACCTGCATGAAGTTGGTACAGAAGCTGTTTAATAGTACAGTAAACCCATACAACGGGATACCCTTATAACGCGTTTCGTATTTTCTCAACAGTTATATTTCTGTAGTGTGAAATTTATAATCGTTTGTCAAGTCGATAATTAGTTGTGCGTACATTTGCTCCTGTTTCAGTTGTGTTGTTATAAAATTAAACTAAAAAACTTTATTAAATTTGCTCCTAGTTTCTGAATTATTCAACACGGTTTGATGAATGACTATATTACTAGTATAGCGCGATTTCTACGCGGTTTACTGTAATTGAGTGGGTTCATTTTCGGCTTAAAGCGAAATATAATAATTATTTTTTTGTGTTGTAGAAGAATTTACAAAAAAATAGTAGTAACGTTTAAATGAGTAATGTAGGAAAAATAATTTTCGTTTGGTTTATGTAGAAGTTATATTTCCATAATTTATCTTCTTCGTGCTTTCATTCATTCGCCATAAAAAAAAAATTGTCTTCATGTATTAATTTCTGTGTTGGTATTACGTATAAGTTTCTGTTTCTGTTTTTGTTATGTTTACAATTCTTACATTTTTAATCTGTGAAGCAAACGACACTCCCCTAAAAATCTTGGAAGCAATAACGTTTCTCTATTTATCTATATCCTATATTTGTCTATTATTTCCTTATAGATTAAATAAACTGTGGTATAGCATTAGTCACAACTCTTACGTGAAAATGTTAGATTCATATTCAGTTTTGAAAAATCTTAATTACTATACATTAGTGGAGAAAGACTGTTGTGCCCTTTTTATAAACTTAAATCCTCGACCAGTCTCCTTAACCTCAAGACCAATAACTGGCCGTAAGGCCAGGATGTTGCCAACTTCTCCTAAAAATTCTCCCTAGAATCAACTTCAAATACACCCTAATATAGATTAGAAACCCCGCTAAAGTTTTTGTTGTACAGGTTATTATATTTTTTGAGATTTCAGTTAAGCCACGCTTGACACTCCAATATGTATTTGGTTTAGTTTGTTAGTTGGGTTCTAGGCTTAATATAAATTGTACAGAATCGTGCGTGTCCAGAAGTTGTATATATTATTAGCGGGAATACATCGCAAGCGCGTTTTAGGGTATGATGTCATCACGGTGATTTTCGTCGTAGATTATAAGTGTCGCTACACATTTATTTTTGTTATTATATTTATTATTTCTGTGAAAAGTCGTCATCACAACAGGTTTCTTTGTGAGGGGACTAGCGTCTCTCCTATATATTACTACTTTTAAAAATAAAGATTATTCTGTTATAGACGCTGCCGGTCAAAGTCGGGCCGGTTTAAACGATGTCGGTGTGGTGATCGCCGTTATTCAATACGACCAAAAAGTCGTTGTCGACGAAGATCACGGTCGCGACGGCGCAGATCACGTTCTTGCCGAAGCCGGGGACGGTAAGAAATATAGCGGTTACAAACGTTGTAATGATACATTAAAGATGTTTTTATTATTTGAAAATATTATCCAGGATCCAGACATTTATTTTATGAAGGAAAAATCAATCATCGCTACAACGCTTCTTCTACAATTTTTCAGTCAGGCTTCTGAGACGCAGTTGATATTTGAGTCCGCCCGGTTTCCTCACGATATTTTCGTATGATCGAATATTAAATCCGCGAAGTGCATCATGAGGATAAGTCATGCACTTTGCGGATTTGCGGATTACATCAGTGTATGATGAGGAATGAGAATCATAGGTTCACTGGCTAACACTAGGAGTGTTTTTTTTTTAATGCATATATGAAGCTATAAAAACTCTCTCTGTAAAGCACTAGAAATGTCGTAATTCTGTGATAAATACGCCCGTATCTCCTTGTCTCTCGTTCCACAACTGAGGGTTTTTAAGTCGGTTTTGACGCGCACCTCCACTATGTGGAAAAAGCTGTTCTTGAATTATTTCAAATAAAGAAGAGCGTATCAATTCTTAAAACGACAACGCACTGGCGAGCGGTCTAGCATTGGGAGTCCATACGCTTTCTCTTAACGTCAGATAAGCCTGCCTAATTATCCCCTGTTCTTTAAACATTACTCGATCGCGGTAGCTAGCTCACCTAGTGTTATGAGGAAGTTTAATTTGTATAATTGATTTATATAAAATGAAAATAAAGTGACGTTTAAAGAGGTCTCAACATGGGTGAATCTGTAGGTGGAAGAAGATATGGAATATATTATGTTTATATTACGAACGGCAGTATGTCAATCATGGAATACCATTTTTAAATTACAAATAAAATTATTTTTGCCCAGTATATAAGCTCGCTTTTCACACAAGTCAATCTCAATTTCATAACGGAACGAGCTGGAAACTCAGGGCATTCAAGCGCAAAGGATGAAGTGTCCTACCCGAATGGAAGACGGCTCGGTCAGTGATTGAATTTACCAGAAAGTTCTAGCCTAGGACGAGGAAGTCTATCAAGTGGGTTATATACTGTAGATCCGTCCTGGAGTGCAGGACCCTGACGCAACTCTGGAGAATGGGCGTAGCTCTAAACGGAAATATTATCAAGCTAGTCTTCTTGTCTCGATCTCCAGCTTTTGAACAATTTGTTTATCTCACAGATTGAGAGTAAAACCACATAGAGATAAAAAAAATACTTATCTACGATAAATACCTCTGTTGTCGAGAGACATATAACATTTAAAAAAAAAATATATTTTTCAGGTACAATTGGAGATGCCGATCCCGCTCGGGGAGATTTAAAAGATGCAAACGTTGTGATCGAAGATACCGCCTAAGGAAGAGGTCGACTTCTTAAATTCTTGTGGTAAGAGTAAAGCTTACGACTCCAGTATCTAATCTTATATATTTGAATTGCGATACAAATTATAGGCCAAATATTCAAATTACAATAGAACATCACGTTTCATTACACTGAATCTCTGTGTACAAATATTTAACTTTGGTTATTTGGTTGGCCGGCGAATTCTATAGTCTATGCCATTTTTTAGTTTTTAATTAATCTGGCTAGCTTCGTTTTTTAATTATGTATTATTCTGTTTGTTTTATGTGAATATATTTAAATTAAATTGTAACGTTTTTTTTAATCTTTCAGGTTGGAGTAAATTGGGACTAGATTAAAGAAGCTCTGAGTGGTTGGTCATATTAGTAATGACTCAAAGCTTCTTTAGTCCAATTTACACGTGATCCGTCTTCCCGTTTGATGAATGAAAATCAAAGGAAACGTTTCATCTTTCGTTTTAATAGTGGCACCCATGGGCGTTTTGTTTTACAATCGTTATAGTATTTTTGCAGTATGAAATAAATTGTTATCTCAGTATTATTGTTCAGTTATGTTTAATTTATTTTTTATAAATAATATTTTTCATTTTTATTTTATAAAAAGAATAAAAATTTGTTTTATTTACAACTAGTAAAAATAATTGATGTGGTCCATAAGGTAATCAAAATGATTCCGAGATCTAAAAATACAAAAATTATCATTTTATTTTTGTTCAAAATACAATCCATTTTTTTGTTTTTAAAATTAGTTCCAAATAAACGAACATAGCTTAAATTTATTATAAAACACTGACGAAAATATATTTTTCCCAGTATTATTTCCAGCCGCACCCAAACATACGATCAAAGGCATCAAATGATCTGCTTCTCCTAAAGGATGACATTCGTACCCTTGCGGTGTCTTATCCCAATCAAAAATGGCTTCCGGGCTCAACACACCCAAGCAAATATCATTAAGGAATTTGTCAAACTCCTCATTAACAACAACTTCATCGTTGTACAGCTGTCCTGCCTTTTTGAATTCTTTCATATTGTGGTACGACATCCCCGAACCAATAATAGCGATCCCTTCCTTCCTGAATTCATATAACACTTTTCCAACGTTGAAATGATCACGGGCATTTTGATTTTTTAAAACGGACACTTGGACGATGGGTATATCAGCTTTTGGGTTAATTAGCATCATTGGTATGAACACTCCATGGTCCCAGCCTCTTTTTTCATCCAAACTCGATGGTATATTCGCGTTTTTTAATGCTCTGTGCAGTCTTCCCGCCAAAATGGGGTCACCGACCGCTGCATATTTAAATTCATAGCTTTCTGGCGGGAAATTGGAATAATCATAAATTAAATCGATATTTTTCCCGGATGATATCGTAACAATATCCTCTTCACGATGTGCTGTGACTAATATTATTGCCTTTATACGTTTAAAATCCACAAAAGAAGATATATTACGCAATGAATGTGCTATTTCTATGTTATGTTTCTCACCTAATACAGGCAAAGGTCCTCCGCCATGGTTTATAAACAAGGATGGCGCATATGCTTCCATTTAACAGATGACCTACGATGCGTTTAACTGCTTAAGATACAATAATAGAACTGCTAGTAATTAGTATGCTTCATGAATTATATACATTATGATAAGTGATAACAATGTTTATATACCTATTTGTTTAATAATTGGTACTCACGATTTATTACGATCTTTGTTCTTTTATTTTCACGAGTATAACAATTTAAAACCCTTTACTGATTTAAACGCGTTTGATCGGCACAATTACGCAAAATATTTCTTATGGCTAATATTTCAGCAAGAAGACCGGTTCAAGTTTTGAATTTAGAATTTAAAAATTATTTAACGCGTTTCAATCATAACAATTAAATATTTTCGTTTAGATTAAAAAAATCTTAATCTTAAGTTTAAAGCGGGTTCAAATCTCGGCAAAAATAAATATTAATTTAGCTCTTTTCTTTCTGTTATTAGACCATCATTTTGTCTACAAAGTTTCATAGAAATTAAATTGGCAGAGGGAAAATTTGGAAAAAAAAGTAAAATTTGTTCCGAACTGCGTAGTTATATATAGGACAAAGCTCTTCGTATAATTATAATGATAGAACTTCACTTACAGGTAACTTCGTTTAAGCATCAATAAATATATTTTGCAAATGATGAATTATTTCAAAAGGAATTTTCATTAAGGATATTTTTTTATACAAGTTACTTCCTTATAATGAAACTTCATATTGGAGAAAACCGTTAGTTAGCTTTGACTTTGTCCATTACAAACAAAAAATCTAATTTTGTTCTCTTAATATTATTAAGGTTGTGTAAACAGTTCTCATTTTTCTTTATAGTCTAGGTGTTATCAAAGACAATTAAACTAAAATAAAAATATTGTTTGATTTGTTTTGATGCTATTGATGATTTACAAAATCTTTTATTCAGTGAGTTTTTAGCAAAACATCACAATAATTGAATCTTGATCTTTTCCCTAAATAATGTTATCAAGGATTCCATCTAATCAGTGGTGCCATCACACTACTCAGCATTTTTGGAATATTTATTTTTGTAACGAAAATTGTTGGTATAATAAACTCAACTATGGGGTGTGATACCTAAAAAGGGGAAGACACAAGTCTTAAAAGGATTTTTGTAACAGATGAAATTTGTTGATATGCTGCCTAGTGTTTAAAGAACCCTATTGATGAGAGATGCAAAAGCCCATTGTGTATTTATGATAAATAAAAATCATTCACTTATAATAAAATAATAGTTTATTTATAAAATATTTCAAATAGAAGAATAGTTATTTTATGTTACTATTTTTGGACCCTCAATACAAAAATAAATAAATATTTATTCATCTTTCCATATAAATCCACTTAATCTAAAGCTATCACTTAGATCCCAGTTGAAGATCCTCTCTCCTGGTGCCTTTCCACCAGCACCTGCAATCACTACCAATGGCATGAAGTGTTCTGCTGCACGAGGTGGATGTGCTTCTCTTGCTCCTGGTTGTTTGTCCCAAATCATTAGCATTTCTTTTCTCTTATCATTATTAGCTGTACATGCTTCATTCAAGAAGGAATCAAAGTCCTCATTTACAACCTTGTGGCCACTCCTTCCATACATAAATTCTCTCATATTGTGATACGACATACCTGACCCTATTATAGCAATTCCATCTTTTCTAAATTTGTGCAATACCTCACCAAGTCGATAATGCTGTTCCGCATCTTGATTCGATAGAACTGAAAGTTGTACTATTGGAATGTTTGCTTCTGGATTCATTAACATCATTGGTACAAATACACCATGATCCCAGCCTCGGGAGGAGTCTAATTTTGCTTCAATCCCGGCATCCGATAGGGCTGAGTACACCTGCTTTGCTAATTCGGGATGTCCAGGTGCGTCGTAGGTGTACTCGTAAGATTCTGGGGGAAAGCCATAGTAATCAAAATAAAGATCATGATGGCTGCTGGATGATATACTTACATGTTTCTCCTGCCAATGAGCTGTTACCAATATGATAGCTTTTAAATCCTTAAAATTTACATGCTTTTTTACTTCATCACGTAGGAAATTCGTCAGTCCCATATGGTCCTTGTCACCTAATAATGGTAGTGGACCACCTCCATGATTCACAAAGAGCGCCGGAGCTATAAAAACCATTCTTTTCACACTTGTAAAGTGTCGGATTATATTCATAGATATTATTGACATAAACACAATAAACACCACTTGGATAAGGATCGTGAGCGTGTTAAGTATAAGCATTAGGTCATCTCAATCAACTTATTTCATAATTAAATGTAACGTCATGAGCCGACGGCCTTGGTTCTTGATGAATCATGTACTAGTTGTAAAACATTTTTTTGTTTCAATATTACAATCTACGAATTAATGTTATAATTCTATGGAAACATAAGTACTATCCACAAGGAATAATTAAGTTTTTGTATGAAATCAGCTGACTAAATTAATTTAGTTTTCACTTTTGACAAGCTTTGATCATTGACATATGACACTTTATATTGATAATATTTGACTACCGACTATGTACATACAGATGTTTATCTAAAAGATTAAACAGATTAATACCAACCAAAATTGCTGTTACATGTAATTGTAATAATCGGTAAAGCTAGTTTTTTTTGCGAATAATGATTGGGAGTATTACTTAAAAAAAACTGATGTTACGTTAAATTGTTTTGAATAAAGTATTCGTTTGTCTCTTTCTGTCCAACTGTTGCTTACGTTATGATGAAACGAGACAGATTTCTTAAATATAGTTTTATGAATTACCACTTCATATGGAAGTAAATGTTTCTCTATTGTCTAATTAAGTTAATAAATTGTATGAAGAAAATGTTCATATTTTAATCTTTTGTCAACACAATATTGCGGCCACCGCATTCGGGACCCTTTCTCTGATTTCACGAAGCTATTCGGCAAATTACAAATGGCGTCTTTGTGAGTTGTCCTTTTCGCACAGGATTTTCTCATTTTATCGTTATCAAAACAATAAATAGTAATTAACGGACTCAACGAAATTTTGTGTTTTTTTGTTTTAAATAAAATAAATAGTATTTTAAAATAAGTTAACTTGCTTTTTTCTCAAGTAAAATGTACAATGACGGAAATAGGGCGAGGCGTAATCTTTAATACTTATTTTACTAGATAAAAACTTACAGTATCGTGTTTGTGTCAGTGTAATAGTGAACAACTTAAAATGGACAAGAAAAATAAGAAAAAAACTGTTATCAAGAGAAAAAGTGATGAGCCGGTGGAGGGTGAAAAGAAGAGTAAAGTTTTGGTCAAAGCTGAAGATGATAAAAAGGTAGAAGTGGTTAATCAGGTCGTGGAGGTTCCTGTAGAGCAAGGGCAGCAGATAGTGCATACTGGGCAGTTAGTAGAAGGCAACTTTGAACAACCAGTTTTCGTCAACATGAAGGGAGAGCCAGTGCAGCTTGGTATGTATTTAATGTTCGAATATCATATTTCTTTACTGTACTGTTTGTTACTAAATTTATTATTCCAATTTCGTATTTAATTAATTAGTAAATTTTCCTAATTTGATTGCAATAAATGATGGTCTTTGGTGTAACTATACCACTGGATATTAAAATCAATATTTTATTTTTGGTTGTTTAAGATTAGAGGTATAAGAAAACCAATTAACTGAATTTGTTTTGTTCACTTAAAATACACACACATTAAATAAATAGGATGTCACACTTATATTATATATACTTTTTGGTATTATAATGGTAAAATTTTAATTTAATATTGTTTAGGAACAATAAAAAATACCTAGCAAAAAATATTACTTCCCTAAGGTATTCTCTAACTACTAGTTGCTTTCAACTAATTGCAGTTCTCCTTACCATCTTATGGACATATTAGAATATCAGTATGATGAAATTGATATTTAAAGTGTTTATTAATTACAGTATATAGCAAAAAAACCTAAATAAACATTGATTGTACCTTAATAATTATATACCTATAATTTTTAACCTTAACTACTTAAATCTACCAGTAGTTTATGAAACCTGCTACATTGTAACATGGAGCTAATCTGATTTAAGGAAGTATATGACTTTATATCTATCTATCCTTTAAACCTCTAATCCAATCTATGGAGAACAAATTATTATTTTTATAATCAATATTCTTCAGGCCCAAATACAGTTATACTGTATGAGCAGAATGGAAATCCATCTAATTTCTCCTTTGGCGGAATGTGGACAGTGGATTCATCTGGTCGTATTGTTATGGCGGAGACCATTTATGATGTAAAGGGAGAGCCAGAAGAGGAAGGGGGTACCTCATTTGTTCAAAATGCAGCAGAGGTTAATAATGTGAGTACATTTCTTATCTTGGTAACTGTTTTTATACCTGTTCAAAAATAAAGTAGCTTTTAATGTATGGAGCCATAAAGTTAATATTTACAGAACTATTATATTAATAAACTATTATGTGATCTGCTGAATAAATGTCTACAGTAATTATTTTTAAAATGACTACATATTTCTTTGATTGTTTAATATGTCTTATCTTTCAAATTTTTAAAATTCCTATTTGATCTTACCTGGACAACAATTGAAAGTTGGTTATAGTATTGTTTGGAGACCACATTATGAAACCAAAGATTTTATCAACAGTTATTTTTTTGGTGACTGTCTTTTAATATTTGTTTTCAAGTATTCAATTTAATAATTGGTGTTTCAGGCACATGTGGAAGAATCAAGCAACACATTCCAACAGTTTGAGATGAATAGCAATAACCAAGTGGAGAACCATGAGTATGAAGTTGCCATTATTGAAAATCCAGAAGTTGCTGAGAGGTATGTATTGCTAGTAAGATATTTGCGACACAAATACACATACTATTGACTGTAAGGGGTTGTTTCATTTAAATAGGTCAAGAGAAGAAAGTGACCGATGAAGGGTTTAGTGGTTGAAATCACTTCATCAAAATGAAACATTGTTTGTTATACTAATGTTCAAGGATAGCAATGAAATCTCTTTGAAATACAATTTCAAAAAATGTATTTATAATAAGTAGCCAGTGTCATTGCATACTAATTGAAACTATTTGGTTACAAAATTAAGAAAAAATATATATGCCTTTGTAACCAACTCTCAGCATTGACATCTTTTTCGTCTTTTCAAAAAAGCTTGTACTGGTTTTGGACTAGTATAAATAATATTTAAAGTATTGAATGATATTTTCAGGTCAGACTCACAAGTGATAACAACAGAGTCACAATTAATAGCAACAGGCAGCGGTGCAGTACGCTGGTTAAACCAGAAATATGACTTTGTTGTTCGGAAGCTTCAACTAAATTATGGTAATTGATTTTGATAAAAAAATGTTAATATGATTAATATAAATTTATTTGTCTGTATGTATGTATGTAATGAATAAGCTCAAAAATTTCAAAACTATAGACTGCTATGTTGTCTCTGAGTATTTGACCTATATTTAAAAATAATTTACAGCTAGTAATTTGATAAACATACACAACCCTAGATTATTATTTTAAATAACACTATTCAAAATTATTTTAACTGACTTCAAGAAAGTAGTATTTGACTATACTAAAGGTCTCCATGCATGTGTGCTAAAGTTCGTAATGCATTTACGTTTATCCGCAAACTTCTTGGAAACTTATTGATATTGACATGAATCAAATTATTTAGTCCAAGTTTCATCAAATTTGGTTCAGTAGTTTATGAGATATATATATATATATATGATATAGCAGATAAATATTGACTTGTATTGAAGTTTTTTTTTAAATTAAATTTATATGTTATGATGAATGACTAAATAATACAGATGCGGGTGTGAAACTCCTCCATTCGCAATCGGGTTGCATTCAATGTGTGTACTTCACGACGCCCAATATGCAATTGGCATTCAATGCGGTGCCGCAATTTCTATGCATCGAGACAGGTGAGTTAATCATTTATTCTTCATTCATCCTTTGTTCTTGTTTCGTTCATCATTCGTTTATTCACTTATAAATTCACTCACTAATTCATTCCATTATTCTTGTTTCGTTCATCATTCGTTAAGTCACTAATTAATTCACTCACTAATTCATTCCATTATTCTTCTTTCGTTCATCATTCGTTAAGTCACTAATTAATTCACTCACTAATTCATTCCATTATTCTTGTTTCGTTCATCATTCGTTAAGTCACTAATTAATTAACTCACTAATTCATTCCATTATTCTTCTTTCGTTCATCATTTATTTACACTTCAAGTCACTAATTCATTCTATATTTACTATATTTTTTAAGTCCAGCTTAGTTACCTGACTGATATGTACTCTTAAAATACAACTATGGCTTGTTTGGAGATGCTGACATTTTAATAATTAATAAAGTTTGTTAAATATTTTCAGGAATCGAATTCAACACGGCAATACCAATGGTTGGTGGGACGGGGAATCCCAGTATTCGGCATAATGTGACATTATTCTTGGCTGAAGATGGAAATGGCAAATCCGTCATTGTCAGTGGTGGTAAGTAACAAATCACTGCGATGACGTCATACCGTATAACGCGCTAGTGAAGTATTTCCAGCTGAGCATATATATATATACCTTCTCGACCTTAGAGACACTAACCTAAAAGCCCGCGGAGCTAATCAGATGAAAGCCGGCGGTTAGGTCAGGTCCATCGGGACCATTCTGGTCGAGTTACGCTCGCTAAGACACTCCCGAGCTCCCATCCAAAAAAAAAACGGTCCAGGCAGTGTTTTGACTGTTCACCATCCTTCCTTTAGATTGGAGGAACTGTTCACCATACTTCCAGTTAGACAGGAATATACTAATAAGCAAATTATACAGCATGCCAGTCAAAGGGAGGATCCTTGAAACTGCCAAAGACCTATAAGACCTGCAAGACTTAAATATGTGTAAGATATAAAGACCTGTACGACTTGGTGAACACCTGCACAGATTATACAGTACAGGTCTATAGTCTCTAGATTCTTGGCTATATTTATCTTTTGTAACCAAAAAAGGACTTTCAGGTATATCAACATTAATTGGTGAAGACCTAACCTGGCTGTTGGAAACTTTCAAGTCCTGTAATCCCGCCTGGAGGCAAGTGAGGTGTGTCGTATGTGACCCTACTAAGAACCAACAGGTAAAAAAATTAAATAAAAAAAATTAAATTTGTTGACAAGCAAGGGCCGTTCAAGTATGACGTAAGCAGATTTACTGCAATTAATCCCCCCCCCCCTCTTGTCAGCAAAGCTCTCAATAATAATAGAACATACACGTATTCAATTATTATAGAGCATTAAGCATAGACAATTAAAAAAAAGTACCTAATAACTGGTGACGTAATCACCAAATAAAAAACCAAAGACCTCCTCCTCCCCTTCAAATCCCTATAGTGGTTATGTAATACTTGAACAACCCTGTGGTAAGTCACAGGGACTGGCGGGTTTTTGAAATTGTAAAATTAATTTCAATTTTTAAAGCCAGTTTACAAAATTAAATAATTTGTATTGATTCTTTTATAATAATTTAATAAAAATTCTTAAAATCTTTTCAAATATTATAAATAACTAGCCCGTCAGACATTGTCCCGTCTTAATGATATACAACCTTCTTTGTTTGTTTTTCTGGCGCGTATATAAATAGTTTTGTTGGTATTCCCACATGGATTTTCAAGATTAATGCACTGGAATTTCTTTTATATGTAGAATATCAAAGCATTTATTGTAAACGATATTCATTTTTCTTACATCCTTTTTGACGATATTTGCAGCGCGCATTCTGTCAATGTTATGTCAAACGCCATAAGGTTAGACATCAAAAAAGTTTGAATGAAAAAAAAAATTGCTATCGTAACAAAAGTCAGGATTACTTAATATGGTAGTTAAGTTTACTTAAATTTTCAAAATTTTCGCGCAATTTTCTTATTTTTTTTCTTTCACAAGAACCTTTTCCTGACAAACACAACAAAAAATTATTAACGATATCGGTGCAGCCACTCCGGTGTAATGCCGTGACGAAAGAAAAAAAATGAAATTAAAAAGTAAAAATAAATTTTAATTTTTTTTATTATTATAATGCTGCAAATAGTATTTCATTTATTCCAGTCGGTTCGCGCTGCTTTTCCATCATCCCATGTGTCGTGTTCTGTCTGGCAAGCGTCCAGAGCCCTTGGGAAGCTGGTGTCAGCTTCGGATGAGATTCAGCTGGCGGCTGAGGATGTGGCGGCTAGGTGTAAGATATATGCCCTGGCTTTGCTGCGAGGGGAACACACTCCAGCGCAGCTTCAGGTGAGGTGTTTTCGCAAATGTTTTGATTAATCAATAGTTATGATACACATGGGTGAGTCAATACAAATAACAATTATGCACTACCAGACACTGGTGTAACAAATTGATAAATTATGTTTTCGGATTCAATCCAACCTTCCGGGGTGTTTCTTTGGAAATAGCTTATGTTATAGCTGATCATCCTGTTCGCCGGCATCTATACCCAGGATGCAGGAAATTTACTTGGTATTATGGCAAAAGTCCAACAATTCGGCACACCAGAACAGCTTCTTAACCATTATCAAGCTTAAGGAGTACAGCAGTCGTCTCTGGGCCGCTGCTGGCAAATGTCATTTGGGGGCTAAGTGAATTGGAGAACTCCATTTGTCCCAAATATACAATGTAAACATATGGACATGGAAATGTAAATTTATCTAATTTTGATAAATATATTTTTTTAAATGTTTGTAAATGTATGCAACGATTGCCTGACGTCTAAAAGCTAAAGTTAAAGTTTAACCTCAATAGTTATCAAGTCTCATCATTATAAATTAATGTTCCAGGTCCTAAAGCGAGGAATAATTGGCACCAATGCCGGTGAGCTCTTCAACCGACCCGGTGAACCCATCACCAAATTGGACGCTTGGCTGGAACAGGATAACTACACTAATATATTGCATAAGGTAATTCTTTTATTATGTTGGATTTTTTGTATTTAATGATTACAATATTAAAACGAATTTAAAAAGCCGTGGAAAAATATTGAACATAGGCATATACCCTAAATATACTTAAATTTATCAGTGGCCCTGCGACTCTCAACTCTGAGATTGTGTGTTCGATCCCCGCCTGTTGACCATTGGAGTTTCTATGCGCATTTAACATTCGCTTGATCCATATCCCTTGAAGGATGGAGGATACATGAGTGTTGGGTCGATGCAGCAGGCAATAACTATTCATATTGGTATATTTCAGGGCTTAGAACGTCTCGTTGGTAAATTTAGCAGTCTCATACGAAGCTTCATGCAGCCAGATGATTTTGTATCTCTCTTCTTTAATGTCGCTAACCAACTGGAGGAAGAGAGGAGGACGTTCGCGCTTAATAGGTTGCGGGTGAGTTGTTAAATGTCATTGAAAAATAATGCATGGTCACTTTAAAACATTTATTTTTTAGTTTTTATTTCAAAATTTTCATTATCATATAACTATTAAACATGTCCAGAAATGCGAGGATGTCCATATATCTACAGTCAGATGAGTCATTTCTGCAAAAACCCTTCATCTTTCAGTTGATACAATTCCGGGTAAATAAATACAGATAATACAATTTTCCTTTGTACACCTTTTGTCTTCAGTCACCGTGACCTCGCACGCTGACTGAAGACTAAAGCACGCGAAACGTCGGGAAAATTTAAAATTATGTAAAATAATTATAAGTTTATAATTATACCGTTTAAATTCGTCAAAAAAGTGTTTTCTTTAAATGTTTGATCAGTCTAATTCTCACACATACGTTTATTTTAGTTAATTTAAAAAAATACATAAAATTCACTTATAAATGTAATTTGCTATAAATAATATAGAAGATAATATTTGTAAATCGAAATGCCACAGAGTAGAGGGCGAGAACAAACCACAGACAAAGCGAAATGAAGAAGTGAGGAAAGCGCGAAATTTATATTGATTTTAAAAAATTTCAGGATACAGAAACATTGAAGCAATCGCCGACGGATACGATAACGCAATATGCGTACAATTTGATGAGCCATCAGACGAAGCTCGCCCAAAAGTGTCTGGATGAGAGGGGTGGCAGGTGAGCCATACATTATCTACCGGATTAAAACACGATTATTATAATTCAGTAGTAGTTTTTGTATTTTAATGCACTCAGAATAAGCAGCGCTAAGAACGATTTTTGGATTTGACTTGCGGGAAGTATACAGTGATCAGTCTCGAAAATGAAAAAAACAACTATGCATTTGTGAATTAGGCGACTTTTATAATTAATTTTGAGTGACACTGCAATTGAATAGTTTACGATGACCATGCACCCTAAACTAATTTAACCTAGCTATAGTTATGGTTAATTTCAAATGACAATGCAATCATGTTTCTAAGGAACAGCTTATATCAATTTATTTTTAAAAAAATTGGTTATAGCTCATAGGTTCATGACATATTTAAAACAATACTAAAAATTTAAATTAAATTTCTGTAAATTTCATCGACATTGTATGTCAATCGAATAAAAAAAATACAATTATCCACAGACGCCACAGTAATGCCGCCATTTGCAAATACGGAACCTCGACCCAGGAGTGTTCCTGTCTCTTCAGCAAGGTCTTTCGTCTCCCGTGCAGACATATTCTCATGCTCACGACCGAACTCAAGGTAATTTTTAATTATTCATTTTTGAGCTGTTGTTTTGCCCACGAGCAAAGGCTATCGGCTATAAGGACGTGACCTTCTCGGCTATTGAACTTGACACCATGGTCATTTTATCCTTTTCAGCACAAAACCATTTGAATTAGCGTTATTTTTCCTCAATATAAATAAAAAGAAATAATTTTCTGCAACTTAAATAATATTCAGGGTCCCATAAATAATTGACAAGCCGAAATCCAGTAACAAGGTAGGTAGTCCCGATTTTTCTAATTGGCCGGGGTTCGAACCTATGACCTCAGGCATAAGTCTACAGCCAATATTAAAGGATTTTTTTTTTAATAATATTTTTTGTTCTAGGTGAAAACCCATATACCGTTCGAACCGCGTTGGACGGTCCAGCATTGTCTATTCGGATGCGATAGTGCCAACAACACACCTACTACCACAGGTAAGCATTTTTATCAGTGTTCGACTAAATAGTATATTTTTATAAAGATCTTTTGAATCCAGTGCTTTTTTAGAAATGGCTCTGACCACAAACTAGAGTTTATACTAAAAATTGTAAAGTCAAAAATGGTAAAAAAAAAAATTAATAATTTTTTTTTTTATTAAATTAATTTTTTTTATGTATTGCTTATATTGTGTATATGTCGTACAATTGTAAATTATGTATATCATACGTTGTTACTGAAAAAAATTTACAGCGAGTGGGACATATATGGAACAAGTGGTTGTTGAGAGTGATTCAACGCGGACGACGCAGCATCAACAAATACATCCCGTAAGTTTGAAGCTAATATTTTTTATCTTAAAGTATATTTAAAATATACCTTAAATAGCTATTGAAAATAATGCCCCGTGTGTCTCCAAGGCTTATTGTCCTGTTACGCTGATTGTCCCGATACGCTCACTGTCCCGTGACGATTACTGTCCTGTTAGGCTCAGTACACTTGCGCTACATATATCTCGCTTCCACTTGATTGGCCAATGCGTCCGAAGATTCACTCCTTTGTGCTCATGGAAAATAGTGATAATTCAATAAAAATGATTTTATTCTTAAACTTATACTTACTTAAAAATCGTTAAACTTAATTTTTTTAAGGAATTTGAATAATTTTGCCTTGTAAAAATCTGACAAAAGTACGTTTACGTCATCAAAACGTCAAGTCGAGTACGTAATAAAAATATTTTTCGTTATATAAATCAAGATTATTTACTGAAATTAATACATTAATAAATAATATCTAAGTCTGTAACAATAACTCGAATGATTCGGGCACAGTGTTTCTACTACAGAGACTTTACCTTATACCTTCTTGACATACTGTAAATAGACTCATATTAAGATTTTGGCATTTGATGATCTATTTGACTCACTATGTCCCCAAAGTGGGAAAGAGGACATCCAGCGTAGAAAACCAGTCTGATCCTTCCTCGGCAGCTTTAATTTCACTTGACGATTTGCCTCACTTTGCAGTATCAGCAAGTATTTTACTCCATGGCAGCTCAATTGTTGTATATTGTATTTTTGAAACCTTCCAAAGCCGTGGGTTGTATGATGATGCTGATGATGATGCTTCGTTGTCAGGTTGTCGAGGGCTTGCTTGGCAATGTGATTTGGATTCCTCCGGAGCGTATGGCCCACGCATTTGGCACCTCATAGCTGATGATTGGAGAATCACTCGATGATCTGATTTAATCATTAATATTTTCTATTTTCAGTATTTGCCCATTTATCAAGATGGTTTTAAAAGTCGAATTTAAATAATTTCAGGTCAGACAACAACAATATGTGTTAGCCACGCCCGGACAAGCGGCCACGCCAGTCTCACAGGTGAATATATATATATAAATCTTTTGTGCGTGTGTTCGTTATTAAACTCCTAAACGGCTGGACAGATTTTGATTAAATTTGTGTACGTGTGTACAGGACGTCTGTCGGATCCGCTAACTAAATCCTTGAAATCTCATCTCATAACTCCTCCTATTTTGGCGATTCCTTTAAGGTCTCTGCAGTTATGGAATTCACTTCTCGTCCCTATTCTCTTAGCTCCTTCTCTATCTTCGTTTAAATTTCTTCTGTACAAACATTACCTGTTCACATCGTATCCCTAACTTTCTTACGAACTACTTACTGACGTGAGACTTATCTTAAATATTACTTACACCTACCACATACATACCATTATCCTTGTGAGCTGTTGGTGTATTGCGTATATAATATTTAAGACAATGTCGTATGATATGATTGTCTGTTTAAATAAATAATAATTATTATCATTATAGTGACGATTTCATCATTAATGTGTATTAGTTATTAACTAAATATATGTTATTACAGGTGATATTCTGCGGTGGTGGGGTCAACAACGTGGGTGGAGCCGCTCCGGTGATCACGTCAGTCCTCCCGGCGGGGGGCGCTGTGCTCACACCACACCACGCTATACACCAATGATGACGTCACAACTAGGAATGTCACGTCACTAAATGACGTCGGACGAGTCGAGATGCTTCGTTGGGTGACGTCACAACGCTAAATGACGTCATCGTCGTTTGCCTTACTAACGTTGTCGTAAATGACGTAACAATACGACAGCCATGTTAGTGGTGTACCCATAGTTATGAATTTAGTTGATATTGCGAGCGGTTGCGTTTGTTTAAATGTTGGTTGGACCGTCTCTTACGTCATACATTGTAAATGTACGGAGACGGTAAAGTAACATTACGTCATAAGAATACCTCGACGTACGAGTACGTTGTGACGTCGACGTACACACAAGTACGCTGACGTCGCCGTACACAAACAACTGACGTCGTATTATTAATAATTGGTGTACCCATTGTATATAAATGTTTATCTACTTAGATCTGTAATATTTTTTAAATGTATAAATAATATCGTTTTAGTTAAATTGTGTTCTTGATAAATAAATTAAACAGGTTATAAGGTGTAAATATTACCTAGATTATTATTTATATTTTCTATTAGTTGTAAGAAATAGAAAAAGGAAAGGCCGGCAACGTATGTCCAAACTTAAATCAATTAAAATCTATTTCGTTTCTCATATACCATATTTTTTCCGGTTCCGGTGGACCCCCTACATTTCTATCATATTCAAGTTTGATAAATTTACCATTTTGTTTAACACCAATTAAAATGAAATAACTAAGTTAATTAATTAATAAATAAATTTTTTTAAACACGGTTTACGTACGATAGTTTAACATGACAACGTCATAAGAAAACATTGATGAAATTATTGTCTTCGAACAGAAGAGAGATACAAGCGGCGCAAGCGTACAATAAGCGTAACGGGACAATAATCGCAACGGGACAATAATCGCAACGGGACAACAAGCGCAACGGGAATCTATTATTAGACGTTGTCACGTCAAAAATGAACTTTAATTTTACAACTAATAAATTAATGATCACTTATTTTAATTAAAAATATTTTGTTGCGTTGTATTTATTCATTTTCGTGGACACTATCGTGACGCTCGTCGGGTCTGCGACTCCTGGGGGTCCTCCTGGATCAATGCAATGTTCTGGTATTATAGTTAACTGCTGTAAAGCACGAAAAGTTGTAATTTTGTTATAAAATAGACAATGTAATAATAAAATGTGTTTAAAATAAAAGTTATTTTATTTCTAAGATTATTTTTTATTTATTTATTAACACTTCGTTACACCACAGAAAATAAAAAAAAATTGAACATAATTAAATCAAATGCAGGGCAACTGGCGGCCTTATCGCTTTCCAGCGATCTCTTCCAGGCAACCACTGTGAGTAAAGAAAAAATAAAAATGTATTAAATTACATAAGATAGGCAAGTAGTGCAAAAATACATGTTAATGTGAGAGACTTCAAAAAATTAACAACTACAAAGCAGGTCATATGTCATTTGGAACATTACGGTTTTTATCTGCCAGTAACATTGTGTTGTCTCTGGTCTAGATAACTATTTATTATCTGTAGTTCATGAATTTGAGAGTTTACTATAGAAAATACTGTCAACAATCTGACGCCTACGCGTAATTGAATTTATGATTTTACACAAAGTCAACTAACCCTTGGCCTATAATTTTTTAAAGAGTTCTCAAGAGAGTTTTAAGAAGACTCTTCAACAACCTGTTATTATTAAAGTATTTTCGAACCAATCGACTTAGGGTCCTTCAAGAAAAGAGCGCACCAAATGGTCGGCAACGCACTCGCGAGCCCTTGGACATTTAGTGTTCTTGACGGCGTTATCACTTAACATCAGGTGTGTCATTTACGATTCTGTGGTTGCGTTGCAGCGCTACGGATATTGTGAACTCTTATACTTGCGAACTTATATACAAAACGGGCGTTTTGTTATTGGAAGGAATTGAGTTGTTAAAAGCATTTTTTTGATGTATTTGACACGCGGTAGTCATACTTAGGTTCTTACCCTTAAAAAGGTAGCGCTTCGACCTTTAGGTCTTGGCCTCAGGTATCTGATCATTCGCTTAATATATTATGCGACAATATATTCGCAATTATTCGAGGAGCATCGAACGAACACGAATTATCTCCGTAATTCGCTGTTTTTTCAGGTTTTATCTAACTATTACGCAAATTATGAATATGTTGACATTTTTCACCTTACTAAAGAGTGTGTGAGGAAATATTTAGAGAGGCGGGAAAACTTGGATTTTTTTGAAGGTAGTAACAATTTAGATTTTTTTTAAATTTTAAGTTGTCTTTTATTTAATGTAATTTTAGTTTTCTTTTTGAAGTGAAACTTGTTTACAATAGTCCGGTCAATTTAGACATAAAAATTGTGATTACAAATTATTACAAAGAAAGATTTAAAAATTCCCATCGATCCTTTGTGCGCTACAAAAGTTATTCGAAAAAAAAACCTTTTTTGACCTTTGACCCCGAATAACTTTTGTAGCACACAAAGGATCGATGGGGATTTTTAAATCTTTCTTTGTAATGGTAAACCCCAGCTCTCCACTAAAATTCAGCTTTCTAGGAATTTTTTGTTATTTCAAATGTCTATATTGACCGGACTAATTAGCGTCACGAAGATGTGCAGCGTTTTTGTCGAAGAATAGGGAGAGAGTGATTGAGACCGATTGAGAGAGAGTGAGAAAGGGTGAACGTAGCATAGAACAAGTCACGGAGCGAGATCAGGGAGCAAGCAAGTGAGAAAGATCGAGAGAAAGGAAGTTCAAGAAAAAATACACTCTATTAGTTGATGTACTCGTTTAGTAGTTACATATTAGAACTTTAGATTAGACAATTCTGTCGCTTAAAGTCTTGTTATTATTTATATTATCATGAGCACGAATTACGAAGGCCACAGCCGAAGGTTTCAAAAAAAACCCAAATGTTTTAAACTAATTTATTTTAAAAATAAAATTACAATTCAAACTAGAATTAAAATACGGCTAAACAACCCGAAGTGAGGAAATTGAATGCGCATAACATATGGAAATAATAAGGCTCGAAGAGGCACCAATTGCTGACACTATGCAACGTGAGGCTCGTGTAACTCGTGTAAGTTGCGACATACGAATTCCGCTGACACCATGTAACATTAGGGACGTGTTATTCTTGATATATTGCGAAATGCAGATTCCATGGTATAGGGCTACGTAACAAACGTATACAGTGTGTAAACAGTGTGAATATAGATATACAAACACATGGAGTGATCATATACTGGTACATGATCATATATTGGGGCTTTTATCTTACTAATAATAAGAAGTTTCACTTCTAACATGTGAACTTTGTACGAACGCACTTTATTTATCTATTAAGGTGTTTTATGTTATCTATTTCGAGTATTTTAACAATGTAATCTGTTTTGGCTTTGTATATTGTCCATGTGTTTTCTTTTGTAATTAGGATATATGTAGCTGATTACTTATAGATAATTTTAAGTAGGAGATCAGCCTCCAGACATATTCAAAGGCGTTCATCTTAAAATCGAATATAAAGTAGCGGGAACAGAAGCAGAAACATGTTGAAAAGCCCGCGGACCTTCCGTACTTGCACTGTTAAAAACTGTTCTGACTGTTCAACTTGCATGGTTTTCTCACGATGTTTTTATTAAGTATTAAGTATTATTGGAGAATACAAAAAATTAAAGTTTTATACATACACAACAGTTACACGGAAGCTATTAGAAATATAAATAGTTAACTAAGAAAAGTTTCGCCAGCGAACGCAGAACTTTGAGAGTCCCCCGTTAATGCCTTTAGGCCAAAACCGCTCTTTTGACCGCATGGTATTAAAATCTAAGACTAAACCAACAAAGCTGAAGGATAAAAATGTTTATTACACAGGTATAAAAATAAAACATATGTTGTAAAATTTATTTTTAATATAAAATCAGAAAAAATTGATTTAAACTGCTAAACTGAACTACATTTATTTCAAAGCAAATAAAAAAAAAGTAAGTGTGGCTTTTCTTATAAAACAGTTTTATAGTATTGTCTTTTGTTAACATGGCACCGTGACCACGCACGCTGTAAAGCACGCGAAACGTCGGAAAAATTAATATTTAAAATTATGTAAATAATTATAAGTTTATAATAATAATACATAGCTTCAATCCGTTCAAAATGTGTTTTCTTAAAATAGTTTTCATTTGGTTTTCAAGTGAACTTTACTTTTACTCAATTGTACCTATGTATTTGATATATGTATACCGAACTGACAGATGTCAAATTTCAACGATTTAATGGGCACTGTGATTATGTATGACTGACATTTCATCAAAATATTTAACTGAAATTACTTTTATTGAATCATTTAGAGAATTTTAGCCACAATTACAATAGTCACTCTATTTCCTGACGCAGGAGTCGAGATGTTGGAAGAGCTCATGGTAATTCCGGGCCGCTTCATTCACTATGCTGCTAGAAGGCTCTGTTAAACCAACTACTGTGTTTTTGAATAGAAGGTCCTTCACACCTGGTCAAAAGATTTAGTTAATTTTATTGTAATACTGGAATAATGATGATGTTAATTGGTGGAGTTACGAATGAATACCGAAGTCGCTATTAAAGTTACGGGGTACACCTAGGTAGATAACTCAGACCCGTTTTGTTTAATTTGTTCATGAATGACTTGTAGCGGAATCGAAGTAATTAATTAGAGTTTTTACCATCGAACGGTGAGTAAATCGGCAAATTGATGAGTTGAGTGTCCGTGAAGTATCCAAAGTGTACGTCAAGTGTGTCCAATAGAGCGTTCAAGCTGTTATGCAGTGGATCATTTCTGAAACAAAATTATATTAAGAAAACACGTTTAAACGGATTGAAGCTATGTATTATTATTATAAACTTATAAATATTTACATAATTTTAAATTAATTTTTTTCACGGTGACTGTGACCACGCACGCTGGTAAGCACGCGAAACGTCGGAAAATTTTAAATTTAAAATGATGTAATTAATTATAAGTTTATAATAATAATAATACAGATTAGAGATTTCTTTTGTAAAGGGATAAATATTTGGAGAAACTGAATTGATAATTCTCGATATCAACCTAGAAATGGCTGGAAAATATAAATCTTAAATTTAGCATTTAATTAGAAAAACTCAAAAGAACTTTTCAATTGGATTGCACTTAACAATCTGTAGGCTTACTTAAGTTAATATAAATGCAGCAATTCTCAGTAAGCTTTTATAGATTAAAAAAAAATTGCTTTGGATTCAATCAGAATGCGTTTACTCTGTAGTAAAATAAGTAAAATTGAAAACTCACCTTCGTGACAAAACCTCGGAGTCGACAACATCAGCGAGAAGACAGTTCGAGTCGACCGAAACACCAGTCGACAACGCCAAGGTATTGTTACGACAAAGAACTCGAATTTGTGATGCATCAAGACCCGCTGCTTTTAGATTAGCTAGAAACATTTATATTCTGGAATACTCACAGAGCATGAAGATAATAAAACATAACATCACAAAGTAGGATATATAAAAGAAATACGAATTATAATTGAGGATTGCAACACAGATAAAAGATAATAAAGCGTACATAACACTAAACACACAATTTATTATAACAGATTATGAAAGTGAGAGCTGTTGAGTGTGTAAGAAAGTTAAAGATTTTGTTAACTCTGGAACAGTTAGTAACGATTTTATCTTTGTGTTCTAAAGTCCATTTAAAAGGGTCACCATGTCGCTAATGTCAATTGGAGCATGAATGAGCTGTTGCTTTAACAGAGAGTACACCTGGTGAAATCTCACGTGAGACAAACAAGTTATTGTTTACAGATTCAGACTGGCGGAATAACTGTCGTAATAAACTTAATTCAAACACAAAAAGCTGCCGCGGTCACAGAGTAGGCGGAAAATGATATGATGTCCCCAACTTTGATTTTCTTTAGAGCCCCTATAAAGTAGATAATCTTGGGTTGAAGTGCACAGGCGCTAATTAAAATTTTTTTATTATTATTTGCTAGCCTGGTAGATTCGACCCCAGAGCTTGCTTACTTAGCTTAGCTTACTTTCCACTCGTCCTCACACACAACCAAACATTATAATTATTAGTATGCAGGTGAGGAATATTGTAAATACCATAATAGTTATTACGTAATTTATTTATTCAGGTGCGCCGTTTGTTCAAAAAGTTATTTAAGTGTCTTGCAAGTGATTAAATGTCACTCACCATCGATATTCTCCAAATCCACGAACGCTACATCACTGTCTGGATCAGCTAAACAGGCCACTGCACCTGCGTTGCCATAGTATTTGTTGTTGGAGTCATATGAACAGACATTCGATCCTGTATATAAGTAGTTTATTTCAAATAAGCATTCATTTTTTCCATTAAAAGATAAACACAAGTATATACAATTAAACGCACTAGGATTGCCTCTGTCGTGGGATTAACTTAATTTAAGTAAAAATACTACTTCAGTGACAAAAATATAATGAAAATATGATGCGTTTCTTACTGCCTTGACGCTTTTACTATTTCACACCCCTTGTTCACAGAATACAACGCAAACCCAACTATTCCAAACATCTCAGTCTAATACAAACTATTCACGTTACTCATGTAACATATCCCTACAAATTACCAGCAAATATATATAATAAGTGTAACTAGAAATGCTTAAAAAATGGTATAAAAGCTCTGGAATCCTTTATTAGATATAATGTGTTTGTTGATACATTATAATTGTCCGTATTTTAGAATAGATGTTAACCGCGCTCATAGAAAATGCATTGGTAATGGATTTTGTGTCAAAACGACTAAGGGAAACTGTTAGCCATGTTACGGTATTGGCTGCTTATCATACGTATGGTTCATCTATACTTAGATATGGAATTATAGTTTGGGGAGATTCAGTCGAAGTAAATGGGGTATTAAAGGCTCAAAATAAATGTATTAGAGCAATTTGTGGAGCAAACTGTCTTGATAGTTGCGTACATTTATTTAAGAAGCTCAAAATTTTATCTCTTCCCTGTATTTATAGTTTAGGAATATCCTTATTCTTGCACAGAAATAGACATATTTTTAAGTCGAATGTAGAAGTCGAAGTAAGAAGTAGACATGGGGTGAAATTGGCTGTGCCAAAAATTAACCTAAAACTGTTTAGGAAAAACACCTTTTGTAAGGCTAAGGTTTATAATAATTTACCAAAATAATTAAAAGATCTTTCCGAGTCTTTCAAAATCGACTTAATCGACAAACTTTAAGAAAAAGATATTATTCAATAAATGATTATTTGCGTGAGACACTGTAGTTGATATAAATTTAATAACGTTTCATATGATATGTACGATACAAATTATATAAGAATTGACCAATTCATAAGACTAATAATGTAAAATGTTAAACTCCTTCAAAGACAAATTTGCGCGCCATTGTGTTTGGCAGGATATGCGAACTTACTATTGTACCACCTAATAAATTATTATAATGCCAGGCAAAATTATCAACCAAGAGGTTGTAGAGAGATCAAAGGTCGGTAACGTACTCGCGAGCCCTCTGGCATTGTGTCTATGGGCGGCGGTATCACTTAACATTAGGGGAGCCTCCTGCCCGTTTTCCCCCTGTACTAGTAAAAAAGTATTAGTTTAGTATACGATTATCGTGTTACTAACATAAGTTACTTATTCCTCAACCCACACACTCATTAACTCACATGCACACATACACACACTGATGCACTCACGCGTTACAGCGTTACGCTTTTAGTGTCAGACATAATAATTCGATAAAGCTTTACAACATACAAAAGATGTTATGGAATTAACTATTATGTTTGTTATGAAAGAGCTGGGAACTTAGGGACAGAGATTTATTTATTTAAAAAGGTTGTCAAATGTTGCGTTTTTGCAACTTACCCTTTGGGGCTACGGAATCCGACGGCTTACACAAGGAACATAGGCTCTTGACATCGTAGTTCTGGAAAAATTGTAAATTCGTTCAGAACAGTAGTACTTTGAATAGTAAACAGTTGTTTTTTTATATTTTTGTTGTGATCAATTTCTTCAACATTATTTTCATTTGTTTTCTTATATTTTTAAACTAGTTAATAAGTTTTTAATATAATACACTGCCTTAAGACACGCTCAGTGGTGGAACGACGGACGTCGATGTGATACGGGTGGAATTTCGTGTTATGCCTCGACGTCCGATGATGAAACTCAAGTACAGGTATTACGAACAATTCCTCTGAACACTCTCCATGGTAAATGGTATAGGAGGATGCTAAGAGACCTCACATCTCTAACCCAACGCCATGGGAACAAGCCGCTCGGAAGGTTAGTGGTCGACTGGTTTTCTTATCTTCAGGCGATTAATTATCTAGAGCAGTGTTGGCCTAGTGGCTAGAGTGGGCGACTCTTAACCCTCAATTGACCTTTCCATCGTGTCATAGTGTTGAACGGCGGTATCACTTAACATCAGATGAGACTGCTGTTTATTAAGGTTTTGTTTCATAAAAAAATGAGTAAATTTCAAAGGCTAAGGATTGCATAGTTACAGCGATCCTGGTGAAGCCGCAGAACTGAAATCGAACAACTACTTTACTCATGATAGAGGCACTTCTGCCACGTGGTTATAGTTGAAGAAATCTACATACTAGAATCTGGACTAAAGCTTACGGATGTTGAGATTTCGGACGCGTTGAGAGCTCCAGGTGCGCACGCGTCGCCAAAGAACTCCCCAACTGCACGTGCGTAGTCGCATTCTGAGCGAGAGATCACACGGTTTTCTTGTGCGGCTCTGATGAATGCTACGTATGCTGGAAATGCGTTATAAATTTATTAACTCAATTCGAGCAAATAGATAATGTAGTTAAGCATATGCAAGAAGTTTGTCTGTCCACACAAACGGAGTTAAATGAACTCAAAATGCAAATCTTGAGCTTCAAGAAAAAAGAGTGCAGAACACCGCAGTATCACGTCTAGAGCGTGAACATATCTGTAAATATAAATATCAACACTTTGCGATGCACATCACAGGTAAAAAAGAAGAAGTTGTATTAATTTAAAAAAAGGATAACGAGAAAACTACCCACACACATCTCAATAAGAAGAGCCCAGGAAACCGGCGTTGGTAAGCGAAGCGGCTAGCGATTTGAGAGTTAGGACCCAAACTAGAACAAGTCGGATACTATACAGGGCGTCCCAAAGTTATGGCTGTTTTACTAAAAGAAGACTATGTTATTTTTAAAAGTAAATAATTCATTATTCAAAGACTTCCTAAAAATTATTTGCCTCGTCTGGGAATCGAACTGACTTAAATATAAAAAAAATATCCCTACTTTTATGTATGTCATTTAAACGAAGAATTTAATTTTCGGGATAATATAAAAATAATTTGTAAAAAAGCTTATAGGAATTTAGGGTTTATTTTGTGCATGTTTTTTTTTAATATAAAAGCGGTAATGGCATTGTATAATGCACTTGTTAGGAGCCACTTGGAATGTTACTCTGTGATTTGGGCCCCACAAGAAAAGAAATATAGATTCACATGAGGTTGTATGGAGTGTACCCATTTTACCCAGTTATGTATCCAACTTTGTTTGTCTTGGGTATGATAGGATACAACAAGTGAGAGATATGGTTTGACTTAACCATGACTTTATATTTTTTAAGGTCCTTAGAGGTAAAATATATAATGCGAAAATGTTGGAGACTGGGGCTGCATGTGCCAAATAACCACTCTCGGCGGGGTAAGCGATCGCAATTGCTGGCAGTGCCTCGAAATAAATAAAAAATGTTGCCAATCGAAAGAATGGCCAAAGACTAATAACTCTTTTTAAAGGAAAGGAACAGCGTTAATCATTTGAATCCAACTAAAAACATACATGAAACTCCCGTAGTCAATTAAGTGGGTATGATTTGTAAATTAAATGCTCAAAATGTGATCCTTGCATAACCAATTATTGATAACCTCATTGAAAATACTATAAACAGCATTTAAGGCCCCGTCTGGGTCACTCGCATCAAAAACAGCACTCCCACCGGAAATGATATCGAGGAATATAAAGTATGAAATTAGCTTTATATATATATACTGATTTATTTTCACTAAGGTTTGCTCCATGGGTGGCGGTTAGCAGGTGACTCAGGTGAAGAAATGTATACTTACAGATGCCACCGAACTCGGGGAAGCAAGCATTTTTCCCGCGAAGGTTTTCAAAGCTAGATATTGAACTGGAAGCCTGTAGAAGAGTCGCGACGCGGGAGAAAGCGCGTGCATCGTTGCGTAAGTTTTGAACTAGCTTCACAGGTGAGAGACCATAGTATCTGATATGGAAATGTATGTATAAATGTTATATATTAGGTGTCTTCGAACTCAATATTATTCCTATAACGTTAAAGTAGTGAGCGTAACTCAGTAATTATTCTAAACGATTTACGATTGAAATATTAGTTTTCGCTTTAAATATCAAGAACGCTGTTTGTTTTAACTTGACACGGTGTTTAATAATATTTAATCTAATATTGCCTCAGCGCTACAACCCACAAATTGTACAGTTGTACAGTATTTACAATATTCTTAACCTATATAATAACAATAATTAGAAATTGATAAATGGAAAAAAAAACAAATTTTTGAAAGTTTGGTCCCTGTGGCAGTGTATCTTTAACGCTGGAAGCATTTCATCGCCATATTGCGATAAGTATTCCTTGAGGGAGAAAAGCACCATATTTTAAGAATGGCGGGTTGGGCACGCTCAATTTTCAGCATTGACTACGATGTAAGGAACTATTATAAAATCTCTAGCTATGCACCAATGCAATTTCTTTCTATGTGCGCATTTAACATTCGCTCGAATGGTGAAGGAGAAGATCGCAAGGAAACCGCCATGTCCAAGAAGTCGACGGCGTTCAGGCACCGGAGGCTGATCACTTACTTGCCTATTAGATTAACAAATGATCATGAAACACTTACAGAAATTTGAGGCCATACAGATCCGAACTAAAAAGGTTTTTGTTTTTCTTTTAAATCTGTGTCAATAAATTTTACTCACTGTCTGGCCAAAAATCCGTAGTTTGCTGGTGCAGCGATAAAATCAGCAGTGTTATCCTTGATAGCAGCGAAGCATTCGAAGATGGATTTCCTTTGTTGGCAGGAAATCGCCGGTTCGATTCCCAGGGTATGCGCAGCTAATTGCACCCAGAGACATTTGGAGTGTTCAGATTCAGAAATGGTGCACCAGCGACGAGCTGGAATACAGCTTGGAGACGCATCGATTGGTGGGATGTTTCGCACTAAAAATAATGTTGATTGATGGGTATTTTGATGTTAAAAGGTTTATATTGGAATAACAGTAAAAACAAATTAGATTAATTTGGTTATTGTTTTAAAATTTAGTCCTAAATATTATAATCATAAAATTAAAAACACATTGCAATGACCCATGTAAAGGTGAAGTACCTATTACCGCCATCAAGCTTGCATATTATCAAGATATGCAGCTCGCTTCCGCATCGTGGCGTACTGTCCACACCTGCACAACCAAATATTGTAGACACATAGGGAGGCTCATCATCATCCTGAACACATTATTGTACTAACTTCAGTGGGCAGCTGTTTCCACATAGCGGTGGTGCCCGGAACTGCCTCAAACAACACCCAATCGTGGAACGACGGACGTAGAGGTGATACGAATGGTTTTCTGCCTTCACGTCCGGTGATGAAACGATGTGTTTGATTTTGTTTTTCTTGTTTATCAGTGTGCGGAGCAAACTTTTATAAATTAATCAATATTTTCCACGTTAATTCAGCGTCCGAGTTAGGAAAATCCTAATACTTGCAGTTAGCAGAATAAGACAAATTTGGCAGAGATTTATCGAAAGAAACTCTCGAATTGGATCCCCCAACAATGGCCTCAAAGAGTACCGCTTGCCAGGAATTGGCAGCAGGAGGGGCACCATTTTTCCACCACTTTTGTAGGTTTGTCTGGATTCCTTTCGCTTGGTATCTGAATATAGAAACGGTATTTAAATCGAATTTCTAATAAGCTACTCGTTATAGTGTAAAGAAATAATTAAGTCTTCAAATATAAAAAATCTTTTACGTATAACGCACGTAGTAACTTGGTTAGCGAAGCGCCGCGAGAGCGATACGCTTAATAAATAAGATTTCTATCGTGGTAGACCTATCTGTTTGTACACTGGCTGAGTTCAAAATAGCTGCATGTTATTGGCTCGCAAGTGCGTTGATGGCCTTTTAAGAATTGGTACTCTCTTTTCTTGAAGGGCCTAAGTCGAATTGGTTGGGAAATACTTCACTGGGCAGCTGGTTTCACATAGTGGTGGTGCGCGGCAAAAACTGACTTAAAAAACGCTTAGTTGTCACGGACGAGGTGTCTATGGTATCTGAACGTCACTCAGCTTAAACTCATCTTCAGGTATTTATACCAACTAACTAGCACTTGAGCCTGTTGCATTATGAATTTTACGATATTGGTCTTGTCAAGAATTCTATAAATTGCTTCATTGAAGCCAAACATCGACGTCCAAATTTTTCCTTATGTATTAATAATATGAATACTCACGTTGGTGCAATAAGGGCCCTCAATGGTTGCTTAACAAAAGAGCAAGGAGCGACGCGCTGAGCCAAGACTTTGCTGTCCAGTACTACAAGGGATTCGTCAGGACATAAGAGGGAATAGGATGTTGCCTCTTGTGGGTTCCAGAGCTAGAAAATATAACTATAAAAAATCAAATTGATTGCAAAACATTATATCTAAATTTGAATTTTGTGTACCCTCTCGATCCATCCCATTATTCCATTTATTCAAGGAATCCCTCCTTTCCGTACAACGCGTTTTGGTCAAAGATCACTGATTTTCTGATTAAGCATTCTGATAAACGAGCTAGGTCTGGATCCATAGTTTACAATTTTTGTTTTGATTAATATTTGTACACATTAAAAATGTACTTTGGGCTTATTTTACCAATGTGCCGAGCGTTGGCAAGCCTATCAATAAAATAAAATTTAGATTTTATTTGTTGAATTTTTTGAAGGTGAAGTTCTGAGCAATAAGGAGTATATCAAACAGCAATCAAAAGCTTGAGTTTCTTGTCAGTTCTCGTCCGTCTGAATATTTTTTACGCAAACGGTCAGGAAGTTCATCTGATGTTAATTGATACCGCCGCCCATAGAGACTCATATTGCCAGAGCGCCTTTTATGAATTGGTATAATCTTTTCTTGAAGGATCCTGAGTCGAAACGGTTCGGAAAAACTTCAGTGTAATAATAATAATGTACTAATAGTGGTAGTGCAAAAACTGCCTTAAAGAAGAACGGACGTCGCGGTGATACGGGTAGAGTTTCGCATCGACTTGGACGTCCGACAATGAAACTCAGCTGCAGATATTATTTGAGAACTTTTAATAAAGTTAGCTAAAACGGTGCAATTTGCCTGATTCACTGTTGAGATTTTTATGATATATCTTATACACATGCGACTACGCCCTCAGAGTTACACGCTGGTGCCACTTGGCCAACACTGTTCTATGCCTTATATCGATTAAAAATAAATTTCACTCACATTAAAGTACTCGCGAACGTGTTGCCAGGATACGTACGCTACTCCTGGATTATTACCACCTGTGAGACATTGCAATGCTTGTCTGTGTCTATTGCCATTTCGAACTCGGGCAACTGTTACTCCCATGTCTCTGGTATAGCTGGCACAGTTCGAGTTGACACCACAGAGTGAGCAGAGGGATTGGTAGCGGTTTTCTGAAAGTTTTTTCAAGTTCTTTGAGCACGAATATTATGTAAACAGAATTATAAAGTTTCTATACCTTTCTAGAAGATGACAATTGAATTTGTCATCCATCCTTTTTAAGATGTAAATGGATTGCGTTACGTTTCGTCCAACCTAAGGGAGGATCCTTGACCTTTCTTACCACAGACTGTCCCCAAGACCCCAGTGGAGGTCGAGAATTATTATATATACTGTGTTGGCGCGATTCAGGGTGTAGCGCCATCGTAGGGTTGAAGGGTTTAAAATGAATAGAAGAGATCCAGAAATATGCCTCATAAAAATGATGATACATACTCAAATCCGCATCTATGGAGCTATTAGCACTCCAGGGTCCAGGTCTACAGGCGCTGTTAAAGAACTGTGAGAGCGCTTCCACCTCCAACTCTTCTGCTGTCTTTCCGTCTGTGTTTGCATCGGGACAGCGATCAGTTTCAGCAATCTACGTGTTATCATGTAGTATTTAATTATTAATTTGTAATCTCACTATTTATTGGTGAAAAATTATCAGATGTTTTAGAACCTATCGCGTAAATACAGAAAGACATCTGTAGCGGTAGTTCATTTTTTAATGTATAACGATAATATATCTGACTTTCAGGCATTGCCTCAATCTACAGCCATAACATACCTTCTTCTCCAAGAACTTTGAAACCCTGGGTGACCAGTGTAATTCTCGTTCATCCAGACCTGGGTGGCAGTAGCGACCTCCACGTAGACCTTTCAGTCCACCAGTGTGGCTCGATGGTACCACTGCCACGGATTCGAAGGCGAAGGGTTCTGGAATTATATAAAACTTAAATCTCAATTGTCAATAATCAAAAGATTATGTAGTTTCGAACTCAGTCTATATTTTAATCTATTTTTGTTATGTTTGACAACGGGATGGCTATATAATCTTTCAATAAAGTAAATCTCGTACGGGCCCAAAAGTAAATGTTGTGAGCGTTACATGACTCGTGAATAATCAGTAATATTAAACTGTATTGTAAAATTAGTAAAATCGTTTGCAATAAACTTGTTTCGATATTAATATCTTCGCATTTATGATATTTACAGCCAGATTACACCAACCTTTAAACTAAATTGAAATTTCGTGTACGCTCTATATACCCTAGGCTTCCCTCCATCCCATTTGTCTCATTCAGAAGAACGCGTGCCAAAACTCACCGTAATCCAGATTAAACTTTCTGCTAATCGAGCCAGGTCTCCCATGTCCATATTCACACTTCACACTTTGAAGTAAATTTTTCTTTAGTTTTTATAATTAATTAATGGATTCTTTTTCTCCTCGTGTTTGTTATGAGTACGTGATTGTATTATACATCATAGCAATTATTACTAATGAAACACAAAATAATAATATATAATAATAATCAGAAAAAGAAAAATAACAAAAAATTATTGAGTAAAACAGGAATAAGGTACGTCTTAAGAATGTAATGTGTGTTTTGTGGTTGTATTCAGCCCTGGCTCAACATTATGCTGTGGAGCAGACGTGTTCAGCACTGGTCATTCTGCCAGAGACCATATTGTATTTTATTTTCAGTGCCGAGCGTGGACAAGCTTTTATAAATAAATAAATAACCTACCGCTCCTTGACACGTTTCTGATGGATCCCACGATCCTGAAGTCTTTACCGGAAGCATGCTGCGGGATTAGGGCCACCTCCTCTTCAGATAATACACCGAGATCAGCCTCACCGCGAGATAGTTTAAGGACGCAGTCGATTCTAAAAATTATCACATTTTACGGAATAATTCGTAGTAATTATTGTCATTAGTTCAAGGGATGGTGGGTGCACAGAAATACGACTCCACAGCCGGATCGAGGGCATTCAGAGTTGACAACTTATGTGTAACAGCATTTTGAAAATGAAACTTATTTGAAAAACATTGTCAAGCGTGTCGAGTTTGGGCTCCGTTGAAACTTTTTTTGAATCGCTGTTAAGAGAATTGGCACTGGGTTTGTTCCTTGCAATAATTGTTTCTATAACAACTAGCTGTTTCAAAATTACGTTATTATCTAGATTTATTGTGCCTTGACTCACTTGGACTCCACCAGCTCGCATTTCACCCCACTCCATTGGACTTCAAGGCTGTGGCATAAATGTTTTTCAGAATTCGGGATGCATACTCGGTCTAGAAAATAATAAATTGTGTGCGTACACACATAAGAAGTGAAACTTCTTTATGACCTTATTTTTCGAAAAATTATCTACGATATGTAACTTTACAGAAATTGGTTAAATGAAGTTAAATTAGATAAATAGACATATACATAGACATGAATACAAATAATACAATTATTTCATTTTACCTTGTTACTATTAAGATTATTAAAGAATTTCTTTAATTTTAATACAATTATTACTAACATAGTTATCGTAATCGTAATCACTTCGAATCAACCGTGGTAGGGACAAGAAAAAGATGGCGCTTAACTGAAAAATGTGACGGTAATTTTTTTTCCTACGCCGATAAAGAAGTTATTATCATGAATTCATGCATCGCTGCTTAAAATACTAAAAAATTAACACTAAAATAAAAACATACGAACAAAAAAAAAACACTAAAATGGTTGTTTTGTTATCATTGAATTATTTCATAGTGTGGAATCATTAATGAAAATAAAAAGCACGAATATTGTTACAACCAATCAGAGCCGAGCAAATGCCTCGAGTGGACGCCATCTTGACTTTGGGCAGAGCCTTCAGGGAACGCAGGACAGTACTGATTGAGTATTCAGAGGAGCAATGATGATGAAAGGTTGGATCGAGTTGGGTATTGAGATGGAAAGTGAGATCGTTCGCTCTGCTCGTTATAATCTAAGCCCAAAGTGTTATAAGGAAATCTAAATTTCATATTGTATGATAATTCCTGTCTTTTGTGCTCGCACTTTAACTACATGACGCTTACTAAACCTGCTAATGACGATGCCAATATCGATGGAGTGACGACATTTCTCCGACATATGTATAAATACATAGCCCAAGATTATATATATATATATATTTCAAACCAGAAAAAATAAAGGTGCCAAGTGTCCAATTGTCCAATTTTTTATGGATTATTTCTATACGGTAATTCTTTTTGAAGCATAATATAAATAGATTTCGTACTGTTCTTATTATTGTGACATCGTGATAATTAATATAACATTTTTGTATATGGCTGATCGTGGTAAAATAATAAATCTGTATGTTGTATGTAATTCTTACTACTATTCTTAGCAAATATTATGAGTCAATGCTATCATGTCATATCATGATATGACTCACCACTTGAAAGATCACTAAAAATCCTGACGCATCGAGCGTGTTACAAATATTGATAGCAAATTATTTACATAGGAAATTCTACCTATGAAATGGTAAGGAGTGGTAAAAAATCGCTTTGGTTATTGGCGAATGAACTAAAAAGTGCTTGAGTTGTATATTAAGTTGTCTAGTTGTTGTTGGGGACGGAGTATGGAGGCGCTAGTTAGAACATAGATTCGTTTTCTCTGTCAAAAATTATGTGCAATCTACATACATAATTATAAAAAAACATTCGCGCTACAACCAACTTAGGTCTGGGCCTCAGATTTCTATATCTGTTTCATGATCATTTTGTCAATCTAATAGGCAAGTAGGTGATCAGCCTTCTGTGCCTGACGCACGCCGTCGACTTTTTGGGTCTAAGGCAAGCCGGTTTCCTCACGATGTTTTAATTCGATGAAATGTTAAATGCGGAAGGAAGTCTATTGTTGCACAGCCGGAGATCGAACCTACGACCTCAGCGATAAGTTTCGCATGCTAATACAGCACACAGTAACTAATAGGTAATAAAATAAATGAGTCGTCAGGCGCACGTTGAGAGAAAAACACGAATTTTCTTTCGTATATACTTCTACATCAGTAATGCTAGCAAAGGCACTTTGTCATATAAAACAATTGGGTTTTTTTACCTGTATATGATATTTATGGAAAGATCTTTTGTAAGTATTTTTATTTACACGTAATTATTCTACCTAAACAGTTCTTCTAATTCGACCGAACGTCAAACTAATATGCACAGCGATTATCCTCAATAAAAATCACAACAACATAGCAAGCAACTCAGTCAGTTTCATTTCATTCATTGTAAACTTGGAGTGATATCGATCCGTAAAATATAGCAAATACAGACTTAGAAATGACGGACACCTCGATGTCCGTCATTTCTAAGTCTGTATATACGGGTGGAATTCCAGTTTCTGCCTCAAAGTTCGATCCTAAAACTCAGTTATTAATCCGAACGACTCTGAACATTATTTGTGGTTGATGCGGCATTTTTAGGTAACGCCAATTGATTACATAATTTCAATTCTTTGGTAATATAACTCATATATCAAAATCTACTATGCATATACGGGAGGGGAATTGTACCTAAATTAATATATACGCCACGCCTACATATACACTTAATTAACTGAGTAAAAACTGTTAATATTTTTCCTTTTGAATCGGCCTTTCGTAACATTTTTCAAATTTTTACGAAAATATTAACAATCAATAAATTCAATTTTCAAACCAGAAAAGCTGGAGAAAGTAATAAATTTTTTGTTCCCTTTACTACTGTAACGGGCCTCTACTGAGGCTCTTGGGCCGTAAGGTTAAAGTGCTCAGCTAATTTAATATTTAAGTTGACGCCTGGTAGATATTACGGGTGACCCCAAAACTGGTGTTTTCTTTGCTCATCGATGAAGCATCGCAATACAGTGAGGAAATGCTGGCAGCACTAATGGTACACTGCCACTGGGACCAATTTTTTATAATCATTAACCTACGTAGGTTAAGAATATTGGCAATACGGTAAATTTGTGTGTTGGAAATAAATCTTTGTTGATAGTAAAAAAGAAAATATTATAAAAAAGCAATACTTACAGGCAAACTGTGCTGATGTGGCTCCGATGACAGTTAATATTAATAAGAAATTAACCCCCATTATTCTCGACGATGCTCGTTGAACAATGAACGATACCTTGGCAAACGTATATATACCCAGAAAGCGTTAGCGAGATTCTTATCATCGACATTCATGTTCTGATGTGATAAAAAAATCGCTGATAATATTTTATTATAGCTTAATTAAGGGAAAAGAAGCAAGAGTCTCAACCGATGTTGGGTGGTTATGTATGTTGACAGAGCTTTGTTGTGAAACCGCGATATCTATAAAAACTCAGCTGCAGTCCCTCTGAATGACATGACAAATGTGATGGAACACGTAGAAAGACTCGGCAACTAAGAACCAAACAATTAAGTCACGCAAAAAGCTTGTTTTGGACGATTCTCCAAGGTAATAATAGTCTCTCCATCACACTCTGCTGCAACTTAGAGACCAAGTTTTTCGAGTTTGACTAAATCCAAGCTCACAAACTAACAATGGGCGTGGAGGCTGACGGAACCGTCCTATCGCGTGATGGGAAGGACGATTGTTGGTAGCGCCTTGGGGTTTTTGTACTAAGGAAGGATCTCATACCCACAAACCAAAAAAATAATCAAGAGGATGACTACAAAGCAGTATTGGTTGCATAAGGACTTTTCTGATGACTTGTTGGAGTTAAATTGTACTAGATGACAACCTAGTGCGAAGCCTTAACTTTTTTGATTTCAGAGGCCGGTTTATTACGCAATTGACTTCAGTGTTTGCATTTACTTATCATTAATATGCAGAAGACACTGTGCTGGAAATCCGCCCACCAAGTCGAGTAAGGAATCAGCACGTACATACCTTTTTTCAAACAGTATAGACCACTACTGACTGCCTATAACATCACAGTGGTTATAATTTGAAGCCTGCTTACAGCCTTTCATTTACCAAGCAGGCATTGTATAAACACGGCATTTTTAATTTGAACCAGGTGTTTACGAATTATAACTAGTAAAAAAAAAATTGTCATTCACTGACTGACCGATCATCTAAGACGATGCCTTTGGGTATTTATAATATTTTCTAGCAAACATAGAAGATTCAATTTTAAAAGACAATTAGTGTTTAGTGTAATTAAGGAAACACATTTGGCAATACCCATTCGGGGTTTTTTGTACCCAATCCTATATATATTTAGATAGGATGACAAAGTTATCGGTCCTAATTATAACAATAAAGATTTTAATACTAAAAAAGTACACGACGCGGCGGCACTTGTCTGGCGTGCTGAGAATTGCCACGCCAGAGGGGACGCCCTAGCGAGCGACACCGGCATACGTGTGTGATGCCACCCAAGTCACAAGAGTTCTATTAACATAAACAATAATGATCTTATTCTTGAGAAACCCGTATACTGTCATAAAGATAAACAACTTCGGGTAATGACACCTTGGAATGTTACAGTATCATGGAGCATTGAAGCATTATTGCATTGACACCAGTGACCACCGGTATTTTACTCTGCAGACGTCGCATCCTCAGTATATAAGCAGGAGGAGCACTCGCGATTATATAAGAGGAAGGTTTCACATCACTATATAGCACTAAGCTCTAGCTAATTTTAAATACTTTTGTATAATCTATAAATAAAAGTGTAATTTTTAAATAAAGTTTTTTTTTAAATCTCGCCAGTCGAGTTATTTGCACTCGTGCATACACATGCAACACAACAAAAGGACACCGTTTTGATGGATGTGCCTGTGCCTAGAAATCTGGCCTGTAAATTTGCGAGTTTCGTTCATAATTTCGATTGCTATGAGTATTATTACTTTGATGATTGGAAGACTAAGGTTTACACATATTATTTGACAATTTAGACGTTAATATGTGTTTATTAATTTAAGTAAAATTGCAATACAATGTGTAAGATTTGGGGGCCAGGGTTTCCAGCTCTTTCATAACAAACTTTATTATACATTCCTTAAAATATTTAATTTATATATAATTCAGTTACATCTTTTATTAATTTATTTTTGTTATTTATTTTTAACTGTTATCAACACGCTTGAGTGCATAAGTGAGTGTGTGAGTGAGTCAGTGAGTGAATGAATAATGTTTGTAACTACATACTAGGCCTCAGAAGAAGCTCCAACTCTGCGTAGGGTATGTTCATGAGCCAGTCCTTTAGTCGTGCTTTTAGATTGTAGACGGTAAGCGGGTAGATGTTAAGCAGCCTATTTAGTTTATATGTGTATGTTAATATATAACAAATTTTGAGTACTTTACACCTACGTTTATCTATGAATCGTAAATATCAAGTCTCAGAGCTCACTTCTTCTGCTGTAACAAGTGGAAGCAGTGAGGTCGCTCCGGGAGGCCTGCGAAGTGACTTCTGAGCTTCTGGAAGTAAATAGGCTTTATTAGCCAGGCCTATACACACAACGGACTGAATGGGCGTCTAAGTGCGGAAACTAAATCTTGTTGAATGTCTAAATGTTGATAAAGTAATGTGTAGTACGGCGAGTGTTTTTAGTTTAAGGTTTATACAAACAATTGTATATTTATAATAATATAAATATTTCAAACTAACCTATTAATGTAACCTTACATAAGTTAAGTTACATATGCATATTTTAGTTAATAATTCGAAGGGAAATACAACCGAACCAAAATGAGTCTAGTTTTATCCATAAATTGTAATATGATCTCCGGTAATCTCCAATAGTTCGACTACACAGAATGTTATTCGTTACAGAGGTATCTATCATTTAGATTTAATTTAATTAGAACCCTTAAACAAGCCAAGTTAGTTTTTTGTCAGCGTCACAACTCCATTACCCCTTATGTTAGTTATAAGGTCAAGCTTTAAATGTTTAAAGCAACCTCACCCCTACGTGCAAAGGCTGATCCAGCGGAAGCGCGCTTTCAGGAGACAGACTTTCTTTGCTTTGCGCTCTTTATCAAGTTTTTTCCTCGCAGTGTTTGTCTAAAGAGATCATTCGATGGCCGCCAGTTGCAGTTAGATAGGAATTAAACTTAAACCTCTGTTTGTTATCGGTTTAATAACTAAATTATTGATTACTTCTGTTCTTATGTATGTCTGTAGACGCGCCCGTCCGGCTTAATTTAATATGTTACGTTGTTAATAATATTTTAATAGAGATCGAGTTGATACCTCATCAAATAACGATTGAAAAACGTAAATATCGATGATCTAATTTAGACAATTTTAATCAAGCTGTGATTTTAAGAGTTTAATAATAATCCTGAGGCCGATTCAGGGCGACAAACTCATTTATATCATTTATTAATGGAGAATGTACGGGTCTGAACGTGTAAATTTAATGTTTTCGAATTTTAAAAACACTCGTAATAGAAACATTCCTCCATACCTTTTGAGATTATTGTGTGTTTATTACATCCACACGATAAAAAAATGAGGTGACATGATATATTTACAACCTTTTCTTAAATGTACGACAATTATAAAATTATTGATATATTGGTATTTCAGGTCTTGCGTCTTAGTTTTCGTCCTCGTTTGTGTAGCCGCCTATTATTACTTCTACTGTTCTATCTGCTTTGTAGTATCGTCTATTGAAACGCGCTAAAAATACCTAAAATCCTTCTTTTTCCCAACCTTAGTTACCTTGGGGCCTTGGGTCAATTTGTTGGTTTGGCTGGTCGAGGATGCACAGCATCTACCTTTCACCACAGGTTTTTGTATCATAATTGTAGATTTTGTGACCAAAATGTTGAAAACGAAAAGACAATAACGCTATTTTTTACAAGTATTTATTCGGTGTATAATAAAATAATTATTTAAATCGAATAAAGGTGTTAAACCGTCGGCCAAGCAGTCGTTTTTTATTGTTGGACACAAATATAGCATTTGTTACTTAAAGATAATGTAGTTCTAAATTCGAAGGAGAAAATTTATTTATTCAATTTTGAAATACACAGAAACGTAAGTATTTCAAAGAAAAACAGTTGTCACTTTATTATCATCAAAAACAGTTTTTTTGTAAAGTTATGGTTATTTACAGTGATAGGTATGGACGCCGTGACTTAAGATGACATGGTCAATGTAGAAAAGTCTTTTGAAAAATAAAACAGCCATTAATAAAAAAAAAGATTGTCTGTAAAGTCGGTTTACGGTTGAAAGTTTAACGTGACAATGTCATAACAAAAGAACGTTTGCATACTTTTATGAATAAAATTGAATTATCACTATTTTGCATGAATACAAAGGAGTAAAATAAAATTTAAGATTTATTGATAAATGTACATTTATTTGCGCTCATTAATTCAAATATTATTAGCGGGACAATGAGTTATGCTGTTTCGTGCGTGCATCCTGCGTTCATCGATTTATAGGACGTTGTCCCGTCAAAAAATTATGTGTCTGTGCCTCAAAATTCTGCATCTATTTGGTAACAATTTTTCTAATAGGCAAGTAGATCAGCTCTGTGTACATACGTCGTCGACTTTGTAGTTTTAAGATATGCATTTACTTACGAAGTTTTTCTATATTACGAGGGACAGTTAAATGGTACACAGGAAGCACACAGCACAGCTGGGGTTCCAACCTTCAACCTCAAGTCTAAGGCCTACTAGAATTGGCCATTGCTGTTCCACGCAAAAAGAGGTCTATTTGTGAACTTATTTCATATTAGTTAATTTATTTTATTTTATTTGTGTACTTGAATTGAAAGTTGATTGCGAACGAACGAAAAGGCATTTTATTTTGTTATTCATTATCTTATTGTGTAATTTTGAACTGAACTAATCCATTAATTATAATCTAATCATTGGTTGCATTAAGCAATGAAAAAATCACTTCGCGTTATGTTTCGTAGCTAAGGTATTTGCCGTGTATTAAGGGATTTTAGCATGATTCCTATTTCATCTAATCGTTCCTGGTACGGTCGTTTCTGTTTTGTCTGTAACCACATAAAATATTAACATCACAGTATTAGTATTAGGCCTATACTGAGATCAAGCGTTCGACATGTGTTCGATAATCATAATAGATTGATGGGAGAGTCACCTGATGGCCTTAAAAAAGGTTACCAATACGGGTACAATTTCGTATACTGCCTCGATATCCGAAGAAATGCTTGCTCAATTCGTAAAATATCTTCTTTCATTAAAAAAAATAAACCTTCCAGAAACGAGCCTCCTTGCCGTGTGACTGTTTCACTCATCCTCAGATGGAGCTACTATATATTGCCCTCTGTATTATGTACTTGTGTTTTACGATATTTAAATAATGATTACCACTGGTTGGATTTCCGCTTCCCTCGAGAAAAACTTGAATGATTTCTCCATAGCAAAGTATATAATTTCTACGAAACTTATGAAACTTGCTCCAAGAAATAGGCCAGCTGCGCCTCCAAATGATACTGTAAGTTACGAAATTTTTTAAATTCATCACAAATAATTTTGAAGGAAAACATGGTGGAGAAAGCATGCCTTAGATCTAAAAACACGTAGGGCACGGAAGGATCACCTATCTTCTGATGAACGTTGACCAACAACAGAACAACTGACTAACAAGCATCACGTGGTTGTTGCAAATTTTAGCAGCTGCAGATGTACGATACTCGACAAGAATAATATTATGTATGCGTGAATAGGTGTAAGTAATATTTAAGATGTTGTTTTATAACAATAAATCAGTTTGAATATTGTTCTGTCTTATTCATTTCTAGCTTCCTCTCAAAGTGGCGAAGACGTCTTCAAGCCCTTTATTATCGTGGTGATACCCGATAGCTTTGAGATAATCCCACCACCTTGAAACTTTGATCCTAAACGTAGGCCTCCGTCTGTTATCTTCGTCCGCTTGGCGGAGGTGTTAGCGTACATCTGTAGGGCTTAGCGTTTGTTAGGTTCTCAGATATTCATATATTGATTTGTCTAGTGAAGCATGCAATACATACACTACATATATGTACATACTATACAGATACTCCAGACATTTATAATCTAGTTTAAATACATATTTCACAGTCCGCTGGCTGGCAAGCTGTACCTACTTGTCTATTAAGGGAAATTATGGTACCGCCACCAGTTTATTTAAAGAGCTCATCATTCATGCATATTATGTCAACCTGTAAAAATTATAGACTTGGAATGTTACTGGACTTTCTGTGATCACATTTAATCCTCTTTCGTTCGTTGAAAAAAAAAACATCGTGAGGAAACCGTCCCAAAAAGTCAACTACGCGTGTAAAACTATAATCTAAATATCGTTTGCAAAAAAAACCAAGACATACCAACTAAATCTTCGAAGTGAAAGACAATTTCGCGTGTGTAGCGCGTCCTTGGAGCCTCAACTGATAGTCTTAAGGCACCTCTGTCTTGAAACGGCCCTTTGCCCCTAAAATGACCAAAAATATTTTTTTTTAATTTATTTTTCCAGAATAATACAAGGTTTTCATGGTGCATTCGAAAACCGCTTGTATCAATATATTAATAGAAATATTAGATGCTCAATTGGTTTTTTTGTCATCTCGAAAAAGTGCTCGACTAAAGACATTTTTTCCTTTTTTCTGTTTCGACTTTGACTGACTCTGACGACTGACGAAAACGTAACACATCATACATAATACTGCGTTATCCCAGAAACATCTTCTAAAGTTGAGAACATGCCAAAGAGGAATGGAAAGATGCACGATGGGTGTAACACTTAGACATCGAAGAAGAGCAGAAGATGAGATCGGCGACCAAAGTACAGGACAGGAAAGAAAATAAGGAAATTGTAATGGCGCTGCCGCGGCCGGATGACCGGGCACATGCTGAGAGATAGCAGGTTGAAATGGACAAAAATAATTACAGAATGGCAACCACGCGATGGAAAAAGGAAAAGAGGAAGACAGAACAAGAGATGGGCAGACGATATAAAGAGAACAGGAGGTACAACTTGGACAAGAAAAGCTAACATCAGAAAAGATTGGAAGCAGCTGGAAGAGGCCCATGTGTCACAGGACACGCTCATTACCCAAAAAGTTTTATTTATGTATTAGAATTAAGGTTTTTTATGTAACTTAAATAAGTGTTAATATATCATACTGGGTATCAGCAATAAAGGCTTAATAATAATACATAAGGCTGTATATATGTAACATAGCTATCATTTTCAAAATACATTAAATTTTTTGGTAAACTACTAATAAAATAAAAATACTAGTTACAGCTGGCAGGCACATGGCAAGAGGACCAGAAAAATGGAACAGGAAAGTACTAAATTTGGTTCCTAAGGCAAAATAACCAAAAAAGAGGAGGAGAATTTAGAAGGATTAGGATTAGACCAGGTTATGGAAACAGCTGATATATGGCGGAGAGTAACACTGTGCAGACCGAAACGGCGGGTTTTGGAGGTGAAACATAAGAAAGTGTTTAAGTGAAAAGGTATCTGAAATAAAAACCTCAATTACCCGTAAAATAGAGATGTCATACCATATCTTATCCTCCACGAATTTCTCCTTGAACTCGGCGTGGAGGCAGGAGGCCTGGCAGTTGCATTTGATGCCTCCGAAGTTAGCCAGTCTCTTGCTGTACTTCGACAAACACCACATTCCCGCGGGGTTGCAGAACGGACCAGCTGTCGACAATACTGAATTTAAACTTATTCAAAATATGTCTTAATTTTTTTTATCGCTATGCTATGAATCATTTTCGTGATATTTTAAAATATCCTTCCTTGTTGCAGTTTGTTTCAAGAATATCTTTCAAGTTGTGGAATTTTCTTAACTTCCTCAATATCATCATGTAGCGATATCTACAAATCTGCGCTTACAAATCACTGCGTCATACCCTGATGATCGTATTCTGGCTTGTTTATACAGAACTAAGTGATACCACCATGGACAATCTCAATGCCTAAGGACTCGCGAGTGCGTTGCGCTCCTTGCTACACTCCTTACTTGAAGGACCCTAAGTCGAATTGGTTCGGAAACACTTCTGTGGGCAGCTGGTAGCGGTGGTGCGTGGCAAAAACTACCTTGAATAATGCTGGGTTGTGGAACGGCAGACGTCGAGGTGATTTTTATCATTATGATAGTATCCTCTTAAAAAGGAACTCACACGTTTGTGGAATACCCAAAGGAGACAATCACAGACAGTTATAGACGCAACAGGAACAGTAGCTAAAAGTACTTAATAAATTCAACTACTAAATTCTAAAGATCCTTCTCCAAAAACAGGCCGCCACCTCAACTAAAATCAATAAATTACGTTGTGAAAATTTCAATAAATCTTTATAAGAACTCTGTGTGACTTTAAGATTTTCGTTTGTCTGGAATAAATTGCAATTATTAAAGTTTACCACATCATACATAGTACTAAATCTACGGTATTAGTTACAAAATCCAAAATATGTGATAATTTAGGTAAATAAAAATACCAGAAAATGTTTGATACGCAGAAAAAAATATTACCAACAAAATAGCGCATTAGGTTCGATATAGGCACCAATTCTTTTCTTTGAAACCGCTCAGCCCACTGATTAATATATCTACCTCGGGATAAGTACTGTTTAATCCGTTAAAATCGCGAATAATTGAAAAGGTAAGCGCTTCATTAAATAATTGTTTGTTTATATATTTCTCGTAAAGGTTCTATTTAAGTTTGTTAACGAGTAAAATAGCTGAAGCACTGAAGGAAAAGAATATCAAACTGATCTTAGATAAAAAAATTACCAACGAAACATTTGGATGAACATAAATAAAATAAACTATAAAAATACACATTGCCTATGAAAAATTTGCAGGCGTTAATTTTTACCTTCGTAAAAATAGTAAAATGGCCGACAACCACACAGTTCCAATGCGAGGCGGCTGCGACACGACAGACGACACATTTGTGTACTATACACCTGGAAAACATACTTTATTTTATATAGAAGTGAATATAACACAACATTAATGAAAAACATGGCAAATACGTTTTACCTAAACTACAAACTCATTAGAAATTAATAAATAGAAAATAAAAACAAATTTTAAAATTATGGTCCCTGTGGCAGTGTACTCTCAATGCTTTGAGATACTTATTCGTTGAGGAAAGCACCAGCTCTGGCGTCACCGGTGCTACCAGGCGCCAACTTAAATCTTTAATTAGGGTCTGCACTAAGAGTCTCTAACGGTCTATGTGACCTACAGATCAAACCGGCTCATGGTGACTTATATAATGGAAAATTACCCTTGGGAGATTATATGGCTAGATGATCAATATGGACAAAATGAGTCACGTCATAGAAAGGACCAAAAGGCTAACGGCGACCCCAAATATGATGGAAGGACCATTCCAATTGCTGCACCACACAAGCCACTTGTAGCCTGGGTTGTGAAATGAAAAAAATATTTTAATGGAGGGGGTTGCTCCTAAAACTATAACTTATATTTTATTTATTAACACTTCATTGTACATAATATAAAAATAAAACATAATTAAATCAAATGGAGGGCAACTGGCGGCCTTATTGCTTTCGAGCAATCTCTTCCAGGCAAACATTGTGTGAAGAGAAAAAAAACGTATTAAATTAGATAAGGTAGACAAGAAGTGCAAAAATACATATTTATTTATTTGGAAACAAATCTATAGGTACAATAAAAAAGTTAAAATAAACACATTGCATGTATCCACAAAAAGTTTCACTAATAAACAATGTGATACAGAGAAAAGTATTTCCGAACCAATTCGACTTAGGGTCCTTCAAGAAAAGAGCGCACAAGTTCTTAAAAGGCTGGCAACGCACTCGTGAGTCCTCTGGCATTGAGAATGTCCATGGGCGGCAATATCACTTAACATTAGGTGATCCTCCTGCCCGTTTGCCCCCTATTTTATAAAAAAAAAGCAAAACAAAACAAAACATGACACCACACAATTTATAAAATCGTAAAACGACAAACATACCTGTAGCTGTAATAAAGAAGAAAGATACAAGGATTATGACATTAGCTCTTGTTTTAAATTATTTTTAAATGAAGCAGTAGAGGAGTGCGAAAAGGGTCGATGTTATCCACAGAATCTAAAGCAGAACTCACCAGGCTCGCGGAACCCAATGTAACCATTTTTGGTTTTTCGCAACTGTGATCCGGAAGGTTAAAAACTTACACATTAAGACAAAACTAAACTTGAACAAAAAAAACAAACTAAACTAATAAAAATGAAAAACAAAAAGTAAAAAGTGCACATGAATTTTATGTTAGTATACAGTAACTAAAAGTTTTATTCTTTCTGTGTAAATCATTCAAGTTTGTAGTGTGATCCCGCGTCGCGCGTGTGGTTGCAAATCTTCTGTCCTGCGCGGGAGCATGAATAACGGTCCCCTCCTCCTACGTAGTGTTTAGAAAATGTATGCGTTAAGGACAGGAAATACGAAGAAAGAGGACCAAAAGCCTTACAGATAGTATGGCATGAACAAAGTTCGTTATTGTTAAATTTTGTCATACAAAGTATTGAACATTAAAGGAATATTCCGGTATATACCTGTCTTCCTTCCTCGCTCTCATCATGATAAAGACAGGATCTACGTCTTGAAGACAGTTCTCTTACACCATGACCAGTGCGAGTTTCTGTCACGGTCAGCTCTATGAAACGGTTTAGAGACGGATACACTTTGCCGGTCCTGTCTGACGTCTTTGCCACGTCGTATGGTGAGTGAATGTAGTACTGAAATCATAACTCAAGATCTGGAGCACAGATGTTACTGCTGAGCAAAGAGCAGTGTTGGCCCAGTGGCTTCAGAGTGCGTCTCTCATCTCTGAGGTCGTAGGTTCTATGCCCGGCTGTGCGCCAATGGACTTTATATCTGCGCATTTAACATTCGTTCTTCGTGAGAAAACCGGCTTGCTTTTGACCCAAAAACTCGACGGCGTGTGTCAGGCACATGAGGCTGATCACCTACATAGATTGAAAAATTATTATGATACAGTAATCTGTAATGTAGCACCGCTGATTTATTTTATTTCATGGTGTTATTGCCAGCAACTACAATCAAAATAGATAAGAAACTACTTGAATTACATTACATGGATGGATATGAAGAGTCGTGCATGTGGAGTTTTGAAAGATATAGTCATGACACAGTTGCAGTTCATGTTGTCAATTAGCTGACGATAACAAGCCCTTTAACGCTGAAAAGATCGTAGGCTGACACACAGATGTCGCTACCAGTAGAAGTTAATTTAATCTGATTTTTAGTCTAGCCTAACCTTCAAAGACACGTGCATAAATTCGAGAACTGTCGCATTAAGTTAAGTAGTTTGTAAGATACTTTGAATGGAGGAACTTTTGTTTGTTTTAATGGATAAAAAGGAATTTCGTGTGTTAATAAAGCATGCTTTTTGGCAAAAAAATAGTACATATAGATGTTTCGCTCTCGAAAGCATCTAGTAATCAAATGTAATTCTATAAAACAAAGATTATTCTATGTTGTTAGCACACTTTCAGCACACCTAATAAGATTTTTTTACGTAGGCTATCAGGCTCACGATCTGTAGCCAGTGGGGGAGTGTCTGGGACCTTTAAAAACTTTATTAGATGAAACTAGGTCTGGTGAACTTGGCGTCTCCGGTAGGGCCCGGTGAGAATAATCATTTGCATGCTAGTTTAATATGACTGAACCCTTAGTATTCAAAGGATTTATTTAGTATATTCTTTTGTCCAAAAAAAAACGAAAACATATAGACAATGGGCGGGCATATAGCAACATGAAAAGACTTTAAGGACAGATATTGAAAGGACCAAGGTATGGAGAAGAGGGGAACATGAACAGGTGGATAGAAGAAATAGAAGCGTCAGCAGAAAGCTGGAAAACGCCTTTACCCATAACGGGGTTCCGATTAATGGTACAGGAAGTTAGGATAATGAGTAACAAAAGAAAAGGGATATAACAAATGTAAAATGTATATTTAACATATGTAATGATTCGAAATAAACTGGGTTTATTATTATCGTAAATTTTACTGGGCTTGTTTTTTATTCTAGTCTCTTTGATAACGAATAAGTTATTACTCACATATGATGTTTTCGTCACTTCAAATATAACATAACAAACTGTATCTGTGTAGTGACAGGTGATGGGCGTATTTGTTGAATTTCCTTGCAATTTTCTGAAAATGAGTCACAGTTATAAATCAGTCCTGTTGTGACTGACAGACGCCTTTTTGGGGCTGAGGTCCAGTCGGGACTTAGGGCAGAGTTTGAAGAAATCTTATGCTTTTTGACATACAGGAAACATCGTTGGTAACCTTCATACGTTTGTTATTTTGTCAGTTAAAAGTTAATTAAATAATCGATATTAATCATTAAAATACAGTATTATATATTATACCTACATAGAAATAATAATTATTAAAAATGGATAAATAGATCTAAAATTTAAAAAGTCTGGTTCCTGTGGCAGTGTACTTTTAACGCTGGAAGCATTTCCTCGCTGTAACGTACACTTATTCGTTGAGCGAGGAGAGCACCAGCTCTGTGGTCATCCGAAATATCATATTGGCACCTAGTAAAATGTTTAGTCAGCCCCTGTGCACTTGAACCTCCAAAGGAAACATATTCAAAGTTGGCGGAAAGACTTTTATATTTAAGCCGTTAATATTTTACGCTGCTGCCGCGACAGCTTTTGTGTTGTCCGTGAGAGGCGAGATGATGATTGAACTCATTCACTATTAACTGACTTCAAAAAAGAAGTTGGATAATATGATTGGACACCAAGCGTTTGTTTTTGACTTTATTGTTAACTATACAATGTTTGTAAAACACATATATTACTGTATATAGATATTGTTCGTAAGAATGACGAGTCGTAATTAACAGATTTATAAAAACCCAAAAGGGTACAGGGATTATAAAAATAATCAATATTCAACGTGTTGTATGATTTTTAATACTAACATAAGCGCTAAGTCCGCGGTTGCCACGGAGTTGGTTACATAACACGTTCCACTCTCTGTCATCACCGGTACCCATTGGAAGGTTACTGGCTGTGATGATGAGATCTTCATCAGTAACTCTGGCATCACCTGAAGATTAACATTTCAAATGTTTGTATGTATTTAACATTTAGTAAAAGTTTTTTTTTTTCCAATAAAATTCAGGAAAGAGTTCGAGTGAATGAATATAGTAATTCTGGCTAAAAATTTAATATTATAGTAATCTTCAATATTTGTCTTAGTGTTCTATAATATGTTGACACTATGTTCGTGGGTCCGAAATACAGCACTTGCACATGTGCATAACTTTCACCTAAAACATGAACTCCCGTAGCTGGGCGCTCGCAATGCCCTCTCTCTTCTTCCTTCAGGACCTTGGTACAGCCGAATATGTACTTAATTACCTCAACAGCCAATCCAAAAAGGTCTACATCAAGACTATCATCATCTTTGTACTTGTCATAGTCCTGGAGATGGAACAGGTCCGAATTGGCCACGGCTAAAACGAAGTTAGCATAATAGGTATATCTTTCGTCACCTGGACACAGATTCCATCGTTTTTTAATTGCTTTTATCATTTTTATTGGATCAGTTCGATTCTGAAAATGAAAATTATAAATTAACTTCCAAATTGAACGAATTTGCGAATCGGAAGCTGGAGTTCAGTTAAGTTGCGAGTTTTGTATTATCTATATTAACTACAAATTTGTTGAATTTTAATATATAATAAGATTGTAAAACAATCGAGTGACGTTATAGTCTATAAGGTGGATGGGCAGAGGCGAAGAAAACACGGAGAAACTGATGATGGTTGGTAACACAGAAGACAAAAGAGACGCCAACCAGAATGACTGAATGGAAATGGAGCTGGACCTAAACCGGTGCAAACAGATTGTCCACTCCGGATGTCTCCTTGCTGACCACGATGTTCAGACATGAGCTACCGAAAATAAAGAGACATAACGCGAACAGCCTTATGTGCCTGATTTTTTTACACAACGGGCGGGAAAGCAAATTGACAATACTATTCATGATAATACAGCTTTAAAAATTAAAGCTAATCTTAATAGCCTTAAATTATATATATAAGTTGCTAATAGCGGAAGAGATATGTTAAAAAGAAAATTGTTAAATAAATTTAAAGACAGGTCGTTTGATTTCAGGAGGTAAGGAGTTCCAAAGCAGGGCTTTGCACAATAACAGTAGAATGATATGATTCAATGTTATGAGTAGGAGTTTAAAGAATTAGACTGTTAATTTTGGTGACAATCTTTTCAATATTTTTTTATTATTTTCTATTAGCCTACTAAGGTATCCAACCTAATAAACCAATGGCACTACAATTGGCCTTAGAAACAAAATCTTTGGGTTGACAAGACAAGAGCAGAGATGCAGGTTTCCTCACGAGAGAGTAAATTCCATTGGTGTGATTTGAAGACGCAAACTCAGGGATTTTTATTTATTTACAAAAACATTTGCGATATGCGAAAGCTGTGTTTAAAGTGGGCGCCGCACGAGCTCACAATCGACGTAAACAACAACGAATTGATGATTCTGAGCAGTTTTTGAAGTTTTTTAATCGTAATAAATCCAAATTTAAGTTGATAAAAAAATAACTAACTATCTAACAGATAATAGAACTTTTGTTAGTATACTCAACGGGCAATAAAAAAGGTCATTCGTTAACTAAAGTTATACATTGAATCATATGTGTCCTTGGCTATAGATTATAAGGGAATGTTATTTGTATATCTATATCCACCCTATTTACACACTGTATACGTGCTAATGATAATATAAATATATACCAAGACGTAATGCGACAGAATGGCCATCTAAAGTTCTAATATGTAACTACTAAACGTAATACATCAACTAATAGCGTATATTTTTTCTCGTTCTCCCTTTCTCACTCTCTCTCAATCGGTGTCAATCTCTCTCTCCCTTTTCTTCGATAAAAACGCTGCACATGTTCGTGACATATGCCCAAAGAAGTTACCCTTCAAAAATTACAGACGAACAAGCTAAACAATTACATATTAGAAGAGTTGAATAGTTCACAGACTGACACACACATGAGCCCCTAACCTCATAATTATAACATTCCCTCACGCAGCCACAATATTAAAGAAAACTGTACCATGTACAAAATTTTACAGTAAAAATCTGTAATTGGTCATAAATCAGTACGTAATCTAAAGAAAGTAACTACGTTAAGAAAACTTTATTTAATGTATTCTTAGTCATATCCGAGTACGAATATATTACCCCAGGGCAAAGAGTGATGGCTGGTAAGCTGTATTGCCATCCTCGGTAATCCTTTTCCAGTGTCACCACCGTGGGGTTGTCATTATAACGTTGCAATTGCCCGAGGGAAACGCTTAAAGCTGCCCACACTGCGCCTATAGTTATAGCGGTCCAAAGCAAACTGAAAATATCAAATAATAAGTGATTCGTCATGATACATGTTTCTACAGTAATTTTATTATGCTTCTTGCTGATAATGCCATAATACGCCGACAGCGGTATAATGTGACGATGAGAAACTGGCAAAAGACCACGTGGCTGTTCACCAACCAGATAGTCCAGATGCTTCCTTGCTGAGCAAGACGCTCAGAAATGAGCTGCCGATTGAAGAGAGATTGCTGATATACGAACGCAAATTACATGTCAAGATAATCTAAAAGTTAGACTTTTATTACCGATTAAAAAAATGACTAATTTTTGTTAGTTTAATATATACAGGGCGTCCCAAAGTTATGGGACATGAAGGGAAAGTACCTGAAACATCGTAGATAGTTGTTAAGTGTTTTACTGAACTGACTTTAAGATATTTTTAAAAGTTAGTCATTCTGCATTCGAAGACTTTCTTAAAATTACTTGCCTTGTCTGAGAATCGAACTGACTTAAATATAAAAAAAATATACCTATTTTTATGTTACCAATCGAAAGAATGGCCAAGGACTAATAACTCTTCTTAAGTAACATAGTATATTAAAAGAAAGGAACAGCGTTAATCATTTGAATCAAACTAAAAATATACATGAAAACGTGATCGGCTGCCAGTTGATTTTCCCAATACCAATACTTACTTGTTTATATATTACTATACTAATTATTAGGTCCTTACATATGAAATTGGCGTTTTGTATGGGAGGAACAAAAAGTCGAATATTTTTAAATATAATATATTTAATTAATCAAAGTATGAACTATTGTTTTCTATGCACTTTTGCCATCCCATGCTCCAAACAGATTACCATTTTTTTTCGAAATTTGGACAACTTGCAAGGGAAAAAAAAATAACTCTGATGGGGCAGCCCAAATCGCCTTCACAGATTTTATTGATACCCGTCCGACTGTTTTTTTTTAGTAAAGGGATCAATGAACTACCTATGAGATGGAAATAATGCATAGAAAACAATGGTTCATACTTTGATTAATTAATTATATTATATTTAAAAATATTCGACTTTTTGTTCCTCCCATACAAAACGCCAAATTTGCCATAGCCGTCTCCTTACACCAGGCGCTAATCGATGCTTTGATTAGCGTCTGAAAGACAGTTGGTCATCCCAGAGATGGTCCTTTCTCTCTACATATAAGTATCGCAAAGAAATGCTGCCATTATTAAAGTTGCAAGGTGCCACAGAGATCGTTGGTTCTTCCGGAACATTTTGCATTTATTTTAGGATTATTTTATTTTCAGATTAAGTTTAGCCTTAGTTTTATGCATTTTTTTAAGAGCTGTATCGGCTCAGACTCATCCTTGAGGTCGTGCATCAATGGGCTTTCGTAGAGATCCAATATCGATGGCATGTGTCACAGAAGGCTGATCACCTACTAACTTAAAATTATCACGGCACTGATACAGAAATCCTAGGCCCCAAACGTTTGTAGTTATCGTACATTTAGTTCCAAAGAATATTAAAAAGCAAATCTTACCGCTCACACCAATGACGATGCGGCATGGCCACATGATTCAGCCCATGTACACTTGTGAGTAGACAGAAATGTCTCCCGCATTTTATTAGTTTTTTAACGATTCTTTTAGTACGACTATGTTTTCTGTTAATTTTCATATCAGATAAAAACACTTATTAAAATATAGTTTAGTTCATGCCAATGTTATTTCATTTGGTAAGTTACATTTGTGACAAACAATGAAAGAATTGTTTACCTAAATTACAAGAAATTTTCTAATAATAATACTTTAACACTTATATTATTTGTTTGACAAAGTCCACCTCCAAATCCCGTCATTCCCGTCTTCACTGTGCCACTCTCCTTAATATTTCCTTAATTACCTCCTTTTAATCCTTTTAAATTACAGTAAACAATATAATTTAAGCTATAGGCACCAATTACCCACCACAAAAACATCACACAAATGTATGTTTCACTCATAGTGCGTGTCAATATTAATGTTTCATAATGCAATAGTCGTGTTAATCTCTATTCGTGTGGAACTTTCATTAAAGCACTATTATATTATACAAAATTAATGTTATCTAAAAATATCTGTTTAGATTACATTTTAATATTGAACTGACACGGTTCATGTGGGAGTTCCAAATTTTTCAATTCCAAACAGCTGAAGATACGATACACCAACATGTCACAAGAATTATATTATGTATGTGTGAATAGGTGTAAGTAATATTTAAGATATTGTTTTATAATAGATCAGATTTGAACATTGTTCTGTCTTTAGTATCGTCTTTTGTTAACCATAGCTTTTACACATTAAGAACAGCATGTATATCCGTTCAAAAAGTGTTTTTCTTATTGATTTCTCGCTTCCTCTCAAAGCCCTTTATTATCGTGGTAGTAGCTTTGAGATAACCCCCACCACCTTGATACTTAGATCCTACACGTAGGGCTCGGTCTGTTATCTTAGGCCGTGCGCAGGTGTTAGCGTACATCTGTAGGGTTTAGTATTGTTAGGTTTTTAGGTCTCACCCTGTCCTATATTCAGTTGTCTAGTGCAGCTTGCAATACATACACTACATATACTATACAGATACTCCTGACATTTTACATATACATTTAAATACAGATTTCAGTCCGCTGGCTATATCTATACATTAATATGTGAAGGAAAAACTTGAACTCATTTTACAGAAGCTAACAGATAAACGTTTGAAAATTACAGTTGAATTAAAAGCAAAATATTATTTATTCATCAAAACTCAAAACAAGAGCGTAGAACGACAAGAAATGTATTGGCAATAAGATCTCCGTTACATTTAAATGGACAATTTTTTACAATATGTTTGCGAGCAACCATAAAAGCTTCTAAGCAGAAAAAAGAGTTGATTATAATATGTAGATAATTAAACAAATCGTTGAGTTATTTGGAGGATTGACTATGTATTTATAATAAATTTAAATAAACATTACTTCTTGAATAAAGTATTATTCACGTTCAATAAACAACATTTATACTTTAAAACGGCAGTTAACTGTGTATTCGACTCGTACTATGTATAGTTCTGGACTGTAGTCCAGCGTCAACAACGGTGTCAACAGTATATTACGACCCCTGATTTAAAAATGTGCTTAGAACAAATTAACAGCTTTTTGTATATATATATATATTTATATAAAATTCTCGTTTGTAATATGTTTGTTATCATACTCCTACTACTTTTTTTATGCATATTCAGTAAGTCTGGGTGTCCATTAATTTGTTGATATTTTTTATGATACAGCATACAAAATACATACAAACCTTAATTGTAATTTTTATTATAGAAGATAGGTTATTTTTATTGACCTAAAAAAATCCAGGAAATAATATTCATTGAAAAACGACGTTTGCCGGGTCAGTTATTACTTTTATAATATTTCAAGTTATAAGATTAACATTATTTTCATAAACTTTCAAACCCTTCTATTATTGTATCCGAAATAAAACGAAAATAACAACTCCAAATATATGGACTTATGGTTCAGTCACATTCCGAGCGGCTTGATCCCGTGGCGTTGCGTGACGTCCGTAGTTCCACAACTGAGCATTTCTTAAGGAAATTTCGCACCAACACTATGAGGAACCAGCTGCCACCTGAAGTGTTTCCGAACCAATTCGACTTAGGTTCCTTTAAGAAAAGAGCGTACCAATGCTTAAAGGCAACGTACTAGCCTTTTGGTAGCGTGATTGTTCATGGGTGGCGACGGTCTAAATTCAGGTGAGCCTCCTGCAATATTAAAAGAAATATATATCTTTATTAATTTATTTTATAGATATAGTGTGCGTTCGTGACCTAAAATTCACACAAAAAATGATAAAAAATTATACAGAATAATATGATCCACATCCGGTAAATATGACGATGTAACTATGACTCAATGTTTCGTATTAAATTCGTAATAATGTATTTATTAATTCTACGAATTCTTGTAATAATTCAAGAAATTTTCACGTATCACGGAAAGATAGGATAACACTCCATAAAACATGATATACTTATGTACTTATGTTTAAGCCATATGTGCATATAGTATGATGAAGATGGTAAAAAATGGGAATGGACAGTGATGACACACCTTGTGTCTTTAATTTTTAAGATACATGTTAAAAAACATCGTGAAGAGTTGGATCTTTGTTACAGTAAATTAATTATCGGGCATTTCACGTTATTAATAATCTACAAAACAAGTCCAAATATCCATCTCACAGCTTATCCTTAGGCAATTCGCGTAGGATCTCTGCTATTAGGTTGTGGAACAGGCTGCCCGACTCCATACGATTGGCCACCTACCTAACATCTTCTAAAACTCTTTTGCATAAACATTTCCTAACCAAACCCTATCCTGCTTATAGTGACTTTTGTAATTCATGTATTACATCTTCATGAATCCGCGAGATTAGCTTTTTAGTTTATTTTATTAAATTGTTTGGTATTATTTTAGATAAAGGTGATTCTATAATTTTTTTTTAATATTTGGTTATGTACTTCTTGTACTTTAATTTTTCCTTAAGTCCCTTAAGTTTCCTGGAAGAGATCGCTTGTTAGCGGCAAGGTCGCCAATTGCATCCCTTATAATTTGTATGCATTATGTTAATTGTTTTTTCTATAAATGTACCGAAGTGTAAATAAATAAAAATATGGACTTATGGTTTCCAGTTGTGGGGCTGTACCAGTAATAGTCACATCCAAATAAAACAATGTTTCCAAAACAAATTGATCAGGGGTGTAATGCTCCCTGGTAGAATTGAAATAACTTCCATCGACACCTTAATGCAGTGGATGTCACCACAATAATCAAAAAGCTTGCTGGAGCCCGCGAACAAAGGCTCCACCACCACGTGAATATCAAGGCTATACAACCGCTTGACACAACGCGACGGTCCTAGTGATATTGAAAACGACAAAACCACAGTGAATTAGTCTGAGGAAAATATAGAACACAAGAACAGAGTGTCTTCTAATAGGTTAGACTTAAATTACTCATTATTCTAAGTTAGGCGTAATGTTCAATGTATCAGTGAAGACACATGTATTTAAAAAAATGTGCTTTTAATATAATATTTTTTTTGCAGTTTAACATAGATAATATACGTCGAAGTGGAGTTTGAACTTATTCAAGGTAAGGTTTGATATTTAAAAAAGATATATGTTATATATATATATATATATAACATATATCATATGTTATATATATATGATTCATATTCATATTCGTGATTCATATATATCCTGTTTATTTTTGTATTACTGCAACGATGTGTTACATAATATAACATAAATAAATACATTACAGTAACATTACAACCTCTAAGTTTTCATTTCAAATTCTGCATCTACTATCTTCTCTGATACACGCCGACTTTTGGGTCTTAAGGTACTCTCACGATATATTCCATCACCGAGCGAGTCTCGTTCGTGTGAGATTAGAACACAATACCTTTGGGTTGAGATGCATTTAATCCGACACATTGCTCATTATTATGTTGTATAATTTTTCTGTATATGTGTTGTATTTGGCATAAGCTGAATAAATAATTAAGGTCAAAAAGATCTCGTTTTATATAAATTCTTAACTTACATAATGTGTTTTATTTTATTATTATCACGTTTATAGTAAAAAGACAATAAATAAGTGTCTCCAAAAGACCATAAATTATACTTTAGTCATATATGTAACAAAGTAAACTTATAAATTCAATAAGAAAGAAATGCTCTGTTTATATAATAGAAGCAAATGCTAGAAGCTTGCTATTGCGAATAGGTATGCTCTTTTCTTGAAGGACCGTAAGTCGAATTAGTTCGGAAATACTTCAGTAGGCAGTTCCACATAGTGGATATACGCGACAAGAACTGCCTTAAAAACTTTATTAAACTTATGACTTTGATTAGAATTATATTCCAACTTACAACAGTCCAAGTAAAATCAATGTCGGTTTAGTTTAATAACAAAAGCCATTTTATTTCAGATACTAGATATATTGATTATTTTATCATCTATGTTACACTGTTCATACTTTGGTATCTATGTGCCCTTCTCTGGCCTTCCCACTACCAGTATAGACGGAAATTGTGGGATTCTGCCATGTGCCTCTGTCTGTTTTATTGTACTGGACTAACTCTTTCAAATTATCATCCTCTTTGGCGTGTTGACTTGTTGAAGACGGTTTAAATATTTTAAAGTGCCTTGAATACTAGAATTGTTTGTACAGCTAAGTTTGAATTATCTGATTTAGTTCTTCGATATACTCGCGCTTCGTCCGTAATATATTGATAAGGTGATATGCTATCAACCCTATATTCAGTTATCTTTACCGTTAGTAACTAAATTATTATTATCAAATAATGTATTCTATATATAATATAAAATATGGTTGTTACCAGAAGACAGATAAACTTGTCAGTATATCTAACTGTTTGTAACTGTAACTAAACTGTTATGCACCTATATCGAGCCAAATACTATAGGAACTGATTAACCCATAAAGATATGAAAAGAAAATTATATTCTTTGAAAATATACAAATAAATAATTCTGTTCTATAAGATTTAAGAATCCATCATTGTTTTATACATATTTAAAATCGTCAGAGCAATTCAATGGACGAATCAATAAAACTTTGAAATAAATTAAGCCCCAATACCGAACCTTGTAGGACGCCCAATCTAATCGTTCCTCTTATCACATTATCAGTGTTTATTTATCACCCACCTTTACAGTGAATTTCGAAACGTTGATAACAATATTACGAACACCTAACACTTTTGAACTATTATATAGTTATATATGTATCCGCAAGTGAATCAAACGCTTGTTTAATACGAAGACTGACTTAGATGTAGTGTTGTGAAAAATGGGTGTTAATTTATTATTATTTTTAACTGTGATTGCTGCTTCATCGGCACAAAATGCGTGTAAGTATTTGTAACTGCTTATCTCAATTAATCAAGGTGTGTCTGAAATGTGAATTTATTGAATCTCGGGTTATGGAAAAATTATAAAAGCTGGAATACTACGAAATAAAAAATAAAAACTTTGTCTGTGATGTAGCATAAGTCCAAGTTAGAAAAGTAATTATGAAAAATTAAACCGTCTTAATACTAAGTTCTCAAATTAAACGATACCACTCGGTCCTACACTTTAAATGTAAATTTAGAAAGTTATTGTGCTAGGTATAAAACGCATGTAGTAAACATAATAAATTTAGTACACGTGCTTGAAAGCCTAAGAAGATACTGTACAGTTCCTGGGTCAATAGGGTACTTTAGAAGATGTAATAACAGTGCATTTTTTATTATAAAGGACCAAATTCTTCTCCAAATCCTTCTTCATAACTTATTACGATGGTATGGATGTCCTACACATGGTATGGATGGCAGTATTTGATAGTACTGGCTCATCCAAGGATGTTCCCTCTTTTGTCCTGGGAATTATTACCATTCTAAAGTTACCATCACCCTCAATAAAATCTAACTCTGCATGAAAACTGTATTGATATAAATTTAAAAATTTCTTGAATTTATCTATAGTAATCGTATAAAAAAATTTAAACTCTAAAAACGAATTCAATGTTTCCTTCAGCAAAATCTGTACGCATGTGGCATAGTATTTCTCCAAAAAACAATTCTTCAGCAGTGACACCTTCATTGATAATCGTGACCTCGTGATCGGATAATACTATCAGGTACAATTATATTGATGATGTAGTCCATTCTGAATCAGCCAATTGGCTAAACAGTACACTAAGGGATTATAAATTCAAACAACATTATTGTAATAACCATATAGCCAAAAATATAATATTCGTATTATAAAGTAAAGGCAATATGACTGCATTGAACTCAATGTTATAATCTTTATTGGTAAATGACGGTAGAATAGAAATTTTACTATTTCCGCTTGCATTAGTAATATCCATGTTTAATCGAATTCTTTAGTTTGCCCTTCCCAATACGGAGAATCGTTATCTAAAGATAACTCTAGATAAGGTTTGCTTGTAGGATTTATATAGAAATAATATATATAATTGGTGTGTTTAAATATGTAGCCAAAATGTTTGCAGATAGAAAATATCATCTTATTTGGTGGTGTGTGTCTGTGGTCCTTCGAAAAGCATATAATAAAAACTCGGCGGTAAATAATGACAGTTTCTTGCCAGTTTTACTCCGTTATTTTTAGTTATATTACAATTTTGTTTGATTTCTGTTTTCAAACATGGAGGACAATCTAATACTTATGTAAATATCTTGTGTATACTTGTTTGAAGTTTAATAATTACATATTTCAATAAAAAGAAAAAAGTGCGTGCGTACGTACGTAAGTACGTACTAAAGTACACATGTCAGAAGTGAAACTTCTTTGGCAAACTAACTAAATTCTTGTTCATATTTATACAAATGTAAAACTTTAGATTTCCGAGACTTAGAGTGAGGGAAAAGGATGATATGTTAGGAATTTCATGAATTGAATTGTCATTAAAATATTATACTTTTAAACTGATACAAATTACTCATTTGACGCGATTTCAATTGGTATTGTTGTGACTAAATTATGATAAGTAAAATATGCAATATAAGTTCGTGTTTCAATATTATCTAAATATCTTGTAAAAATATCATCTATTGTCGTTCTACTCTCGCTCGATGGCTATTTGCTTCATGCTACGTTCGCCTTTTCTCATTCTCTCTCACTCTCTCTCAACCACTTTTCTGCGCCTAATGAAGTCACACAATAGGCCACATTTTTTGTTTGGGTTGATCCAGTAAGTATTGGAACTTCTTTTCTTAAGCAAAATGCTTAGCCGACACACGCTGTCGATTTTTTCGTTCTGAGTATGCCGTTTATGGCATAATGTGGCGCACGCTGAAGCCAGGCCAATTGTTATTCTATATTTTAAAACCCAGTTTACATTCGATTGACGCACATAAAAGATTTGTTCAATTCTTAACTGTTATTTGTTAGTTTATTTATTTACACTTCGCTAAATTAAACATACATATAAACAGGTTACAACAACGGGCAGCCTTACTGCTAACACTCTAACATAGAGATATACAAAACTAAATCCATTAAAAATATTAAAGTTCATGACTCATAATCTGTATATATAAAGTTTTCGTGTCACAATGTTCGTTCATATACTCCTCCGAAACGGCTCGACCGATGCTTGTGATTTTTTTATGCATAATCAGTAAGTCTGAGAATCGGCTACTATCTATCGTTCAAACCCCTAAGAGATAAGGAGTGTCCACAGCAATAAAAATATTTTTAATTTTAATTTTTATGATACAGCATACAAAAATACATACAACCCTTAATAGTCACCGCTCTACGATCAACCCTTATTTTTATTGAATTAAAAAAATGTTTCCTGGAAATAATACGGCAAAACGACATTTACCGGGTCAGCTAGTTAATATATAAGTAGCTGATAGCAGAAGGGAAATACTCAAAAAACGATTCTGAAATGAATTTAAAGACTGAGCTCATCTGACATCAAGAGATAAGTTCCAAAAAAGGAGACTACACAGTAACGGAGTGATAGGATTCTGTTTTATGAGTAGGAGTTTCAAGATGTCTTGCGACTAGAGTCTTTAAAATGATTATTTATTATGAGACACTGTAGTTGATATAAATTTAATAACGTTTCATATGATATGTACGATACAAATAATATAAGAATTGACCAATTTATATGACTGATAATGTAAAATGTAAAACTCCCTTAAAGACAAATTTGCGTGACATTGTGTGTGGCAGAATATGCGAACTTACTATTGTACCACCTTAGACATTTTTGTACCATATTGTTGCAATAAATTATTATTATTATTAAGAGTTTATTAACTATTTCTATATAACAAAATTAAAAAAAAAACATCACCTCTTTTTATCGATGACTCATTCGAATTTTATATCTGTCTTCACTGTTAGTGCAATACAACCAAACGTATGTATTTTTTATTTCCAGACCGAGTATGCATCCCAAATTCTCAGCCTGTATTATGTCAGAGCCTCGACAAAGACGGGAGCCAGGTCAAATGCGAAGCAGTCGAGTCCAAGTAAGTTGAGTATTGTTTATTGTCACTTATATTGAAATTAATGGTGGGTAACTCCCAGTGATCAAGGCTTTAATGCTGAGTTTTTCATCAGCCCTGAGCGCAATACCTTAGTGGACACAGTCGGCGTAGTGGCTTCGATGTACTCACATTTTTGAGGTCGTAGGCCGGATGTATACTTTTATACCTTGTGCGCATTTAACATTCGCTCGAATGGTGAAGGAAAACATCGTGAAACCGGCTTGCCTTAGACCCATACAGTCGATCTGCGTCTTGCACAGGAGGCTGGTCACCTACTTGCCTATTAGATTGACAAATTACCATTTATTTATTTAATTACAGCCTATGCATGGCCAAATTCTAACTAAAAATAACATAAAACTAAAATAAAATACAATTCAGCTATTTACAAAATACCATGAAATAAATACAGAAATCGGAGACACAATAAAAATAAAATAAAAATGTGTTTATTTATTATAAGTACATGTACATTAAGATAATATTAAGATTTGGTAACTATTTTCATATTGCGACTGGCGAAGTCAATCCTTACGGTCTGACAACAACATTCCTATTTCTTTAGATCTTCCAATGGGCCTTTTATTAATAAAAAAGTTCAGATAATTCTACATTTGTTGCAATTATAATTTATGTAATTTATGGTGTTTCATTCTAATCATTTTTTAGAATCGACTGCGCCTTAAAATTATCTCGCGGTGAGGCGGATCTGGGCGTTTTCTCTGAAGAGGAGATGGTCCTTCTGCCGCAGCATCCCACTGGTAACAACTACAGGATCGTGGGTTCGATCAGAGACGTGTCAAAGACTGGTAAGTCTGAGACATAGGAAAATCAAATTGTCCACAGAGAATTGATATGGCTTACTATATTTTAATTAGATGTAAATAGAGGACCCGACAGATGTTGCCCTGTCTTAACCATGAATATTGATTTTGAATTGGTACAATTAACTAAAAAAATAATTCAGAAACAAAGTGTTTATTATTCTAATACTATATGATACCATTCTTTGTTTGTTTTTCTGCTGCGTATATAAATGGATTTTCAAGATTAATGCCACAAATAATTAGTGACTGTAATTATTTTATCAATATAATAACTCTGATCGAAGCATTCATTTTAAACTATATTCATTGTTTTACATCCTCTTTGACGATATTTGCAGCTTTCATTCTGGCAATGTTATGTCAAACGCAATAAGGTTACATCAAGTTTGAATGGTAAAAGCGCTATGCACTGAAATAAAAATTTGCTACCCTATGAAAAGTATTCTTACATTTTCATTTTTTTTTCTTTAATAAGAACCTTCTCCTGACAATGACAAACACAACCAAAGAATAATTAGCGAAAACGGTCCAGCCGTTCACGCGTGATGCCGTGACCGAGGGAGATAGGGATTCACTTTTATGTATCAACCCGGCAGAAAGCTCACCTGATGTTAAGTGATACTGCCCGCCGCTCATGGACACTCATGGTCATTTTTGAAGGACCCCAAGTCGAATTGGTTTAGAAATACTTCAGTGGGCAGCTGGTTTTACATTGTAAAAGGCGGCAGAAACTGCCTCAAGAAACGCTCTTGTGGAACAACGGCTGTTGAGGTGATACGGCTGGTATTTTGTATTCAAATTTAAACTCAAAATATCATTATTCATTTAAAGAAAACACTTTTTCGAAACCCGACGTTTCGCGTGGTCACGTGAACACGAACGCTGTAAAAATTTAAAATTATGTAAAATAATTATAGGTTTATAATAATACATAGCTTCAATCCGGTAAAAAAGTGTTTTCTTTAAATGTGTAAAAGCTATGTTAACAAATGACAACACTAATTTTATTCATATAGGTCAACAAGTACATTTATGAACGTCAGAAAAGAAGTTAAATTAATTCTAACTTTACATTTACCAGTACGCAAGTCAAGGGCGTAGAGCGGCCAAGAAGAACTGGCAAGAAACTCTGCGCCACTCTTTCTAATCGCTATTATACCTTGACAGCCGATATATTTAAAAGAAATCTGTCAGATTGTTGGTTCTTCAGCTAATACAAAACACTTCAATGAAATCATGGCCTGAATCTCGCCTACTGATGAGGATCCTACAACTTCTGGACTTTCTACTTCGGTCAGAAAGCAGCACCCTCCTTCCCCCACAAACTAAATGATCCTATTTACACTGTTTTAACAAAAACCGTTCTTTTTCCTGTCATTGTAGCGTAAATAAATTTTACAACAGTTCAATATGAGACACTACTTCAATCAAAACATTGCCCAATTTATATACAATTGCTGTATTCTCCATGCTAATGCGTAATAATTTTAAAGGTGTATATGGTGATAATGGTGGTTCCTATAATGATCTTATCAGGCATTGCAAGGTCATCAGCTCTTATGCAGGTAGCATACAAACAATTACGCATATCTTATTTTAACTCGATTTAACAACGAAGTCTCTAAAGCATCAAATCAATTGGCTTTTGTTGGTTTGACTTGTCTTCTATACAATGATACACTCAACATAGCATTACACCCACTCCAAATAACGATAACAATTGAGTTATTAAGTCAAAATCAAAAATCATTTATTCATATAGGCAACACAATGTACACGTTTGAACGTCAAAAAATAATACATTAAATGCTTCTAATTTTACATTTACTGCCAGTTCTCAAATCAAGGGCGTAGAAGAGAAGACAAGAACTGGCAATAAACTCTCCACCTCTCTTTTTAATCGCAATGTTTTTTTGTTTTACAATCAGTGCAGTATTTTTTAAGTTGCTAAATTTAGTAAAAACTGCGCAGCTTTATTATTCCAGTCCGCAATAAAGTCGTCTGTCGGCATCATGCATACGAACTATCCAAGAAATTCGTTCTTTTGTTTACAAATTGGGATTGCTTGCACGTGTAAATGCACAGTCCTTACAGTGTCATTACATAGTGTCTGCACTGTAACTTATATCTTATTATTATTCCCATTGACCTAACATATGAAAATGCCACAGAGGCTGGTACCATTGAGCAACCTAGAAGGTTACACAACTTAAGGTCTGGGCCTCAGATTTTATATATGTTTCGTGGTCATTAGTTTTTTTCTAATAGGCAAGACGATCAGCATTCTGTGCCTGACATAGGCCGTCGACGTTTTTGGGTCTAAGGTCGGTTTCCTCGCGATGTTCTTCACCGTATGAGCAATTGTTATATTCGTATGCGCATATAGACAGAAAGTACACAGCTCGTGTTTTATTAATAATATAATATTTAGCAAAAAGTCAGGTAAAATTATAGTAATGGTATCACAAGGAAGTCAAAAATTAGAAAACATTCGTAACAGTGCTTTACGACTGTTCCTTGGGGCAAGCGATATATTAGTGAAACCGTAATTAATTCGAATCTTTATTTAATAATGAGATTAAACTCAATATCAAGTATTTTTAAATGTCACTTATTGTTCCAGAACCCTTCGCCTTCGAAGCCGTGGCCGTGGTAGCATCGAGCCACACTGGTGGTCTGGAAGGACTACGTGGAGGTCGCTACTGCCACCCAGGACTGGATGAGCCCGATCTACGCTGGTCATCCAGAGTTTTGAAGACTTTGGAGAAGCTGGTATGATATTAACATGAACGTTAATCACATTGTTATTTGGCTAAACTTGCGGTGCTCCTATGGACCTGGTAGTTCATTATAATGTACAAAATATGTATGACTGTGTTAGCAGCTAATTTGAAGTCTTGTGGCGACTGAGATTTATCAGAAAATATACTAAGTATAACATTATACTCTCCAGCATTTAGTCAACCGAAGTCTCCGCATTAATATCCATAATATTGTATCACATATGAATAAAGTTAAACATCTGCAGGCTGCCAAAACCGACCGCTGTCCCGATGCAAATACCAACGGAAAGACCGCTGAAGAGATGGAGGTGGAAACACTCTCCCAGTTCTTCAACAGCGCCTGCAGACCTGGACCCTGGAGTGCTAATACAACCGTCGACGCGAATTTGAGTACGTATCGTATATAAAAAAACATATTCTTGCGTCTCTTTAAAGAGGTTTACTTGTATTTATTTACATATACAGTTTTAACAATAAACTTAACCTACATAGTTATAATAATTTAAAATTAAAATAAATTTAAAAAGTTTGGTTTCTGTGGCAGTACCTCTATACCTTTAATGCTGGCATTTCCTCGGTATATTACGATGTTTAATTGTTGACTGAAGAAAACATCAGCTCTGGGTTCACCAGTATTGCCTACCAGGCGCCAACTTTAATTATTTAATTTTGTAAGCTAGTTCTACGCCAAGTTTCGTTTGAGTTCTAAAGAAAAATTGTAAAGCTTACAAATTGCCGCGACAGCATATATCTAAAATAACATTCTAGACGACGCCAACATCGTCCAATTCATAAAGTGCAACAGGCTCAAGTGGCTGGGACATGTGCACCGAATGGCGAACGACAGAACCCCATGGTCCTTACTAAACTCACAACCTGTAGGCAAGAGCAAACCCGGTAGACCGAGGCTACGTTGGTGGGATGTTGTGAAGGACCTGGAAACAATAGGGGTTCGCAATTGGAAACGGGAAACTCTGGATAGATTGCGATGGCGAAGTGTATTGAGGAGGCTAACGCTCACATGGCTGTATAACCATTGATGATGATGCATATATCTGACTATTAAATTTAAATCACAAAAAGTAGCCCAAACTAAGGCTTACAAACAATTTGTATAACTCAAAACTTGGCTATTAAAAACAGTGGAGAATTTCTTGCTAGTTCTCGCCCTCTCTACGCCCTGGACTTGCGAACTGGTAGTAAATGTATTATTAGAATCAATTTAACATCTTTTCTGTTGACGTCCATAAGTTTACTTGTTTACCTATATGAATAGAGTTATTTTGAGTTTGAATCCAGTAATATTAATTAAATATACTTACAGAAAGCCGCTTCCAATCCCTATGCTCACTGTGTGGTGACAACTCGGATTGTTCCCGCTACACCATTGATATGGGAGTGACAGTTTCCGGAGTACGAAATGACAATAGACATATTCAAGCATTGGAATGTCTACGAAGTGGTAACGAATCACGTGTAGCTTACGTAGCATGGCAGCATGTTCGCGAATTCTTTAATGTGAGTACTGGTAAAGGCCGACCAACAAAAACAAGCTAGTGGCGAGTTAAGTTCGATGAGTGTAGGCAATCTATTGGACATTATCCGAAACGAGAGTTATATTACAATTTGTGTGGGGAAAACTGGACTCATTTTGGTTTCTAATGTACGATTGCTAATACTTGCTTTTCTCTCCTTATTATTAACTAAAACCTATATATATATTATGGAGGAGTAGCGAAAAAAATACCCTTTGTCGCTACTCCGCTTTTCGAAAACACTCTTCTTGAAGCCACAGCCAGCATCGGAATACTTGGCGTTGACATATCGAACGACGTTCAGTTTCGCGGTCATTTGGAGGGAAAGGCTAAATTAGCCTCCAAAAAGCTTGGTGTGCTCAGCAAGGCGAGACGGTACTTCACTCCGGGCCACCGCTTGCAACTCTATAAACGGCAAATACGGCCCCACATGGAATACTGTTCTCACCTCTGGGCGGGGGCTCCCCAGTACCAGCTCCTTCTACTTGACCGTATCCAACGAAGAGCGGTTCGAATCGTCGATGACCAATTCCTCTCCGAGCGGCTCGATCCTTTGGCGTTGCGTACAGATGTGGGGTCACTCTGCATCTTCTACCGCATTTACCATGGAGAGTGTTCAGAGGAGTTGTTCGAATTAATACCTGCAGCTGAGTTTCATGATCGGACGTCGAGGCAGAATACAAAATTCCACCCGTATCACCTCGACGTCCGCCGTTCCACGACTGAGCGTTTTTCAAGGCAATTTTTGCCGCGCACCACCGCTATGTGGAACCAGCTGCCCACTGAAGTATTTCCGAACCAATTCGACTTAGGGTCCTTCAAGAAAAGAGCGTACAAATTCTTAAAAGGCCGGCAACGCACTCGCGAGCCCTCTGGCATTGAGTGTCCATGGGCGGCGGTATCACTTAACATCAGGTGAGCCTCCTGCCCGTTTGCCCCCTATTAAAAAAAAAAATGTAGCTTAACTAATGTTGCATAAGTTGTGCTAGAATTTTTTTTAGGTGTGGGCCTCAGATTTCTGTATCTCTTTCGTGATCATTTAATAGGCAAGTAGGTGAACAGCCTCCTGTGCCTGACACACACCGTTTTCCTTCGCCGTTCGAGAAAACGTTAAATACACATACAATAATACATAGACAGAAAGTCCATTGGTGGACAGGGAGCGTTCAAGTATTTTTTGAGATTCTTGATGTGGGGGGGGGATTCATGGGGGGGGGGCATGAAACGCACCGTAACGTTTTCTGTATCCAATAGTAAAACGTTTCGTAACCACCCCCAGTGATTCTTTTTACCTAAAACTTACCATTATGTAGTGTAAAGTACTGGTAAGTCGAAAATAATATTATAAATAACGCGTAATTCAATCCCTGCCCCGCATCGTAACGTTTTACAAGAGGACCTCCCCCCCAAAATTCGTTACGTAATACTTGAACGCTCCCACAGTCGGGTATCGAACCTACATCTTAGGGATCACGCTGAAGCTAGGTGGGGTAGAAAATGATTTTAATTGAGAATTACCTAGAAACTATTGAATGTTAGTACTCTGACCTTTTCTTCATTAAATAATTGAATAATAAATAATAAAATAAAAAAAGCCTCTTAATTCTTACTTATAAAACAAGAAGTTAGATTAAGTTAGTTTACTTACATACAATTATTAGCTTTGTTAGTAATTAAGTTTGTATCCTAAATTTACTTGTGTTAGTTTTTCCTTAACCTTACTATTAAACTATTATTCTTCATTCTGTAAGAACTCTTCAGTAGGCCAAGCCCTCTTCCAAAGATAATTGAATAATAGAAAAATAAAATAAAAATAAAAACAGAACGTTTATGTTTTCGTAAGTTTATGTATGTTCAAATATTACGGAAAGAGACTACATACAATATTTCCGAACCAATTCAACTTGGAGTCCTTCAAGAAAAGAGCTTATTCTTAAAATACCGACAACACACTTGCGAACCTTGGCAATGTGAGTGTCCATCGGTATCAGTTATTATATTTAATAAATACCCTCCTTTATAACAAAGAAAACAGTTTAAGAATAGAAACGGTTCGGTTCGTTGAACAGGATATATATAAACCAGTTTACTTGTTCTAAAGTACTTTTATTCTATATTTCAACCATTTCGACACACAAGTATTATAAAAATTGATATTACAAAGAGCCTTCGATACCAACCAACTCTATATTCCAGATCCGCAACCCTCAAGAAGCGACATCATATTCTCTGCTATGTCCGGATGAGACCCTTGTAGTGCTGACTAGTGAGGTCTTGGCTCAAGGTACCGCTCCTTGCTCCTTCGTTAAGCAACCATGGAGCGCTCTTGTCGCACCAACGTGAGTATTATTTATAAATCAAGGAACTAACATATGTTAAAAGTAATTATAAAAAGAAAACTGAAATAAATTTAAAAATCTTGGTCCCTGTGGGTAGTGTGCCACACTTAATGCTGGCAGTTCCTCGCTATATTGCGATACTTATTCGTTGAGCGAGACAAGCACCAGCTCTGGGGTACTATCAATAAAATCTTTTATTAACGGCTGTACACTTGGCACAAGAGGAAAAAGCTTTTCTGCCCTGCTCTGCGGTCTCGCCAGGTGAGATGGGGCTGGGCTCCAAGGGGTCAATGATGTTCCATTCAGGCGCTTGCCATAGTCACTAGCGATGCCTGATATAACCTAATTTTAAAACAATTGAATAACTCACGTCACCATTTCGTCAATCCAAATTATTTTCAAATGAGACTTTCCTAAAATTAGATACAGAAAGTTTGGTTCAGTTAATTAGTTCAGGAAGAGGCCTACGTGTCTAAGGCCTTTCCTGTACTTTCCATTTGGATTTGCTCTTTGCTTCCTCGATCCATTTCTCCCCAGAATCGTTAATGATGTCGAAAGCCCATCGCTTGTGTGGTCTTCCTAAATTTCTTTTTCCTGGAGGTTAAGAAGAGCATTAGATTGTTATCTTTTAATATTTGCCGGTTAAAAGCAAGTAAATGTTATTGATTTATTCAGAAATCAAGCAAAGGGAATCCAGACCAACCTACAACAGTGGTGGCAAAACGGCGCCAGTCCTGGTGGTAATTCTTGGCAAGCGGTGCTCTTTGGTGCCATCGTTGGAGGTTCCAGTGCCAGGGTTTTATTTGACGAGACACTACCAAATTTGTCGTATTCTGCTAATTGTAAGTGAATGAAAATCTTTATTACACACAAGCTGAACCCGCGTACTTCGTTTTGTTTCAATATGATTTTTTACTTAGCCTAAGTTTTTAGTAGCTAGATACCAACATACGGAACATTTTGCTAGAGGCTATTTTCCGGAATCAAAATCTAACTACTAAATTAAACTAAATTGTTCATTTTTTTTCCATAAAAATCTTTCTCATAGATCAAGGAATAAATAAAATAATAAAACTCTATTTGGTCCAGCCGTCTTCGATTTCTGCGCTTAGCATATTTTGCGATCCCTTTTTATTTATATAGATAGTAAAAAGATGTGACAGCAGGGTTGGCCTAGCGGCTTCAGCGTGTGACTCTCATCCCTGAGCTCGTAGGTTTGGCTGTGCACCAATGTACTTTCTATGTGCGCATTCAACATTCGCTGGAACGGTGAAGAAAAGCATTGTGAGGAAACCGACTTTTTACCCATAAGTTGGCATACAATACTGTCGAGAAAAAAAAGTCATCCGTTTAAAAAGTTTTTTGCTTAAAGTATATAATGTTAAACGTATAATATACACAATATCGCTACTGTGAATTCACTCTGCGAACATATAACTACGTTGATAGTTTCGGAGACAGTCTTTGATGACAGGGATCTGTCTAACAGACTGGTTCTGACCCTTGGTCAACAACCATGGCTTTCGCCGTCGTACATGTCCCCTAGGTACAAAGAAAGCCAGTTCTTGAAGAACGCTTGGATTGCACACCACATCCCGCATCCACAAAGTCCCGTTTGGTTTACAATTTACGTATATTGTAATCCACAATCCCTAACACAAATAATGTTGGGTACATTGAAGGAAATACATTATATATGATGTAGTGTACTCCAAAAAATAGCTGATTGGAGTCGCTGAACGCGTTCAGGGATAGTGTCAAACTCCCTAACTTGTTTAGCTCATACTGCTCCTGATAACTTAACGAATTGGGAAAATTTTCACTAATACTAACAGAATTTTTTATAAAACTATACTTTTATGCCAATCATCTTTGCAGTACGAAACATATCGGCAATCGATGCGTCTCCAAGCTGCATCCCAGCCCGTCGCTGGTGCACCATCTCCGAATCTGAACACTCCAAGTGCCTCTGGGTGCAATTAGCTGCGCATACCCTGGGAATCGAACCGGCGATTTCCTGCCAACAAAGGAAATCCATCTTCGAATGCTTCGCTGCTATCAAGGATAACACTGCTGATTTTATCGCTGCACCAGCAAACTACGGATTTCTGGCCAGACAGTGAGTAAAAATTGATCTCTTTCAAGTATACAACAGTGTTTGTAACTAAACTCCACTGATTTTTAAAAAATAATAATAATAGTAATCAATGGCGCTACAACCTTTTAGGTCTGAGCCTCAGATTTCTGTATTTGTTTCATGATCATTTGTTAATCGAATAGGCAAGTAGGTGATCAGCCTGTGCCTGACACACGCCGTCGACTTTTTGGGTCTAAGGCAAGCCAGTTTCCTCGCGATGTTTTCCTTCATTGTTCGAGCTAATGTTAAATGCGCACACAGAAAGAAAATCCACTGGTGCACAGCCGGGGATCGAACCTACGACTTCAGGGATGAGAGTCGCACGCTGAAGCCACTAGGCCAACACTGCTAATTTTTTTTGAATATGTGAAGTGAAATCTAAAGGGTTGATGTCTGGGCTGGATATTTTTAAAAAGTGTATTGCTGAGAGGTTTCACCACATGATCCAAGCGTATATCTTGATACACTTTGACTGAAGTCTTCTATATTTTTTGACAAAAATGTAGTTTTGTGATTCCTTCATAAGACACGCCCCACCAAACCATAACTGACTGATGCAGGATGATGACCACGTTGTACCTACCACTTGATCAGCTTCTTTAGAACTATGAGCGTACTCTTAATAATTTTCTCTTTAATGGTAAAGATTGAAGACATGTCCTGTATATCGGCGATAAGCACCTAGCTTCAGGTCTTTCGTATTAATGCGACAGTGACAGTAATGAGTCCTAGCGGGAATCTTCATTTCTCGCGATAAGATTTTTTGCTTCTTACTAGCGTTTAGACGAATTCTGACTTCAACAGCACTAACAGCCTTTGTAACTACAAAGAACTCTAGAAGTCTAACAGCACGCGGTTGTTGTATTTGTACGAAGACGGCCATACGGCTGGTACCAAGCTTTTGAAGTGTCTGAAGTATGACCGACGGCTACATACTCACTTTGTGCAAGGCGATCACTGCCTGGTTCCCATTTTCTTTAACATTCCATTCCATATTGTAATTAAATAATAATAAACACGAAAAATGTATGAAATGGCGAAAAATCTAAAGAAGTTTTTAAAATAGTATAGGTGTCCAGAATAATTAAACAGTTGAAAAAATAAAAGCTTTTATGTAACAGTACTAATGGTCCGACTAGTTATAATCAAGGTCATTCATAAAAAGGTGTTTTTTTTTACTATTCTACACTCCCTATGTGGAACCAGCTGCCTGCTGAAATATTTCCGAATAAATTCGACTTAGAGTTCCTCAAGAAAAGACCGTGCCAATACTTAAAATGATGGCCACGCACTTGAGAACCCTCTGGCAATATGAGTGTCTATCACTTGGTAGTTGCATCAGGGGAGCCTTTTGCCCGATTGCCCCTGTTCTATAAAAAATAGGTACGAGAAATATTCCTTTTATATTGCAGACACTACGGTCTTTCATCAGTGAAGCTAGTTCAGAACTCTCGCAACGACCCGCGCGCTTTCTCCCGCGTCGCAACACTTCTACAGGCTTCGAGTTCCATTACACGCTTTGAGAACCTTCGCGGGAAGAAGGCTTGCTTCCCCGAGTTTGGAGGAATTTGTAAGTGTTAATAAAAAGACAATCAATACTAATGTAAAACCTTTGGTCCGTTTGGTCCCTGTGGTAGTGTCCTTTAACGCTGGCAGCATTTACTCGCTGTTTAGTTATTCGTTGAGCGAGGAACGCACCAGCTCTGGAGTCACCGGTACTATCTACCAGACGCTAAGTTAAATCTTTAATTAGAATCTGTGCACTTGACGGCCACGGCCAAAGAGTCTTAATTCCAAAGGGAATGAAATCGAAGTTGAAAACTCTTATAATTATTTGAGCCGTGTATTATTTCCCGCCTGCTTTTTTGTTTGGCCGAGGAAGGTGAGACGGTGCTAACGTGTCCAGACAAGAGACTCTTATCTGACATCTTCCAAGGGATTAATGACACCCATCTGGCCACTTTCCATTGTCTCTAGCAATGCCTGTTGGCTTCAGAATGGCTGGAACATTGACGGAGCCATGGGAGCTACGTATTATGTCGTCAGCAGCAGCATGGTGACAAAAAAACGACCTGCTCTGTCGAATACTGCTTACGTCAAAGCCATAGGGACACTTATCGGGAGTACATATGGGCACTCCTAACCGAAGGCCGATGGCAATGCAAAGTTATTTAGGGTCCAAAAGGGTGCTAGTGTTTGGTAAAGGGTAAACATTAATGACCAGCTTTCCTAGATCCCACTGAGACCAACTCGGCGCGGTCCCGATCATCATCCCAGCTGATCCCATCAAGATCGTCCCAGCTGTTTTAAAAGTTGACGCTAGAAAGTAAACTCAAGCTTTGGTCGGATGCTAAATAAGCACTTCACGCATCTGTTAAATCCACAGTCTAGTTTTTTTATTTTACCTAGCAGACTCATAGAATTGTGAGCATATGAGAGAAACACTGGAAGAGCTACCTACCATTGTTATACTATTATTCATTCAAGCGCGAACTGTCGTACTAAAACCAGCCTTGTTCGTGACAGGCTTCTCCACTACACAGAGTACATTTCAAACATTTATTTCAGCATACGTAGCCTTCATCAGAGCTGCGCAAGAGCGCGACGTGATCTCTCGCTCAGAATGCGACTACGCCCGCGCGGTTGGAGAGTTCTTTGGCGGCGCATGCGCACCCGGAGCACTCAACGCGTCACACGTTATCGCTTCATCTGTAAGTTTTGAAAAAGTCTACTTCCAATACAGCAAATGCCAACTACTCACGCGAGAAACGGACTGTACATTGTAGTTCCATTCTGTTTGCATCTTTTAAACAAATATAATCTGTGGATATGTGATGCTCTATGCATTCATAATTAAAATTTGGCGGGAAATAAAAATTATTAAAAAAAATTGAATCTTATTCATTTGATTTACGAAATATAAAATTAGTTTTAGTTTGTCTCGATATTTTTTAGAAGTCATTTGTATGTAGTAATTTGGATATTAAATTTTTTTGTAAATGTTATCTTCAGTCAAAAAGGCACTCTATTAGTCATTACATCATTTTCATCATAATCTATGAAATCATGTTCATGTTCGTTTATATTTTTTTCAGGATTACGATGTCAAGCCTCTCTGTTCTTTGTGCAAACCAGCTAATACCAGCGTAGCCCCAGAAGGTAAGTTTTATCTAAGACTTACATTATCGACTCCGAACCTTAAGGTATTTTTAGAATGATTAACAACTCGGTTATATTTGTCTAACATAGAATATTACTGCATCTTACATTGGAATTCTTTAACCGAACGGCAATGCAGATCCTTACAGATTCTTCATGCCAGTCCATCAGTATACCACAGCCACTTTATATTATACTTCAGACTACACAACAGAACTTCATAGGTATTTTTTTAACATCTATACGATTACGTACGGAGTATCTATAGGTTGGTCAAATGACATCACTTTCATAACCCTTTTGGAGATGTTTTTTAGTAGTTCAAAGAGAAATAATCAGTTGTTTTTGGTATAATAAAGTACAGAATATATTTGTATAGTCTATGCCTATAACTTAGAAACGTTTCGTGAACAAATCCTACTTGCACTAAGCTACTTTTTAATCTATACTTGGGTTAACTTCGGTGTCGGTTGTTGTAGATATGTTCAAACATATGTTAAATGAAACACTTTGTTTGAAGATGGGTGTCAACTGGCTTAAACATGAGCTTATAACAAAGATTTTTGCGAACAAAAAACTAACACTGACTATTATTGGACATTATCGGAAATGATAATGTTTAATTTTTGGCTTGAACTGTACATCGTGCATTACGTATTACACACTTCAATCTAGAACGAGCCCTTTATTGTACATAATTAATGTTAGGTTACATAACTTTTGTTTAAATAAAGTTTATACAGCTTGCTAGATAGTGGACTGTGAAATGTGTGTTTAATCTTTAAATGTATTGTATGTCAGGGGTATCTGTATAGTATATGTAATGTATGTATGAGCAAGCTGCACGAGATAACTAAATATATGAGAGGGTGAGATGTAAGAACCTATCAACCCTACGGATCCCTAAGCCCTACAGATGTACCCTAACACATAAATGGGGAATATATACATAAGCACGGGATGTCTTCACCAAGAGACCTAAGGTAACAGACAGAGCCCTACGGGTAGGATCAAAGGTTTGAGGTGGTGGGATTATCTCAAAGTTATCGGGTATCACCACGATAATAAAAGGCTTGAAGACGTCTTCGCCACTTTGAGAGGAATCGAGAAATGAATAAGACAGAACAATATTCAAACTGATTTATTGTTATATAACAACATCTTAAATATTACTTACACCTATTCACACATACATAATATTATTTAAGTGAACTGTTGGTGGATTGCGCAACTTCAGCTATTGTCAGTGTCAGCAATTCATCAATATTTCAATAAAATATAATTCAAAATTACACTTCATCTAATAATATTTGGAGCACACGTTAGCCGTGTCAATTGGTCAATGTTCAAATGAAATCTGAACAAAGTTCATAAGTAGTTATGCGGTTTTTGCACTGTCTTTAATTGTTTTCTTATACCCATTTGTGTCTATTTTACATAATTTATGTAGATTTGAGGAAGTATCTAATAGATAGAAAAAATATTTTTTTCCAGGAACGGAAATCTGTTCATATGACTCCAACAACAAATACTATGGCAACGCAGGTGCAGTGGCCTGTTTAGCTGATCCAGACAGTGATGTAGCGTTCGTGGAATTGGAGAATATCGATGGTGAGTGACATTTAATCACTTGCGAGACATTTAATTTTCTTATTCATATTTTTTGGGTACTCAACTTGTGTACTTAAGCAACAGCTCATTCATGCTCCCATTGACATTAGCAACATGCTGACCCTTTTAAATGGACTTTAGAACACAAAGATAAAATCGTTACTAACTGTTCCAGAGTTAACAAAATCTTTAACTTTCTCACACACTCAACAGCTCTCACTTTCATAATCTGTTATAATAAATTGTGTGTTTAGTGTTATGTACGCTTTATTATCTTTTATCTGTGTTGCAATCCTCAATTATAATTCGTATTTCTTTTATATATCCTGCTTTGTGATGTTATGTTTCACTATTCTCATGCTCTGTGCGTATTCAAATTTAAATGTTTTCAGCTAATCTACGAGCGGCGGGTCTTGATGCATCACAAATTCGAGTTCTTTGTCGTAACAATACCTTGGCGTTGTCGACGGGTGTTTCGGTCGACTCGAACTGTCTCCTCGCTGATGTTGTCGACTCCGAGGTCTTGGCACGAAGGTGAGTTATGAATTTTATTTATTTTACTAAAAGTTAAACGAATTGTGTTTAAAATCCAAATGTATTTCGTCAGTCTCCTGGTGCTATATGCACAAGTAAATTCCAAAAATGGCACTTTCATTCTAATATTGAAACGACTTTTTGTTTGTCAAATGTTTCTTTATATTATTTTTCTAAATAAAATGTTCTTAACAAGCTAAATAATCTTATTCACGAAAATACCTTTAATACGTTTGGTCATATATATCACATTCGTGATTCATAAACGTCTTTAACTAACTACAGTATCTAATGAATAAGAACTTTGATATTGAAACAAAATCACAATTATGCCTATCTATGTTTCAGAAATGACCCACTCCTAAACAGCTTGAACGCTCTACTGGACACTCTTGACCTACACTTTGGATACAATGCGGCCACATCGACCCAACTCATCAATTTGGCGATTTATTCACCTCTCGATGGTATGATTATGTCCTTATCTAGTTATATACATTTCATTTTTATTCATTCATAAATAAGGTAAACAAATCGGGTCAAAGAAATCTACCTTGTCATACCCTATCATTTCCATAGCAATTCAAGTTTTATCAGCTTTCAAACGTAATTCTAGGTTTGCGGAAATAACACTATGCATATTAAAACAATTCGCCTTTGTTATTCACTTTAGTGGAAACGTCCTAGGTTCTTACTCTGACACTTCTAGTATGTTAGTCAATTATTTTCACCACTAATTGAAGATAAATCTTCAAAATTTTCGCTTTTCATACATTAATAGCTTTTAAATATTAAGTAAAGCATGCTGTATTTGCCAATTAAAGGGTGTAAATAGTCTTTATTTGTTTCTAGATGGAAGATTTGATTATCATGCCCATTAAACGTTTCTTTAAAACAATAAATTACACCAATAGAAAATATCAGAGATAATGTTACGCTTTATGTCTCATTTCATTAAAATATTTAGCTGTCTGTTAAATTATTATGCACATGCCGATGTTGCAAACAAGGTTCCCGGGTTCTGGAAACTTTCATAAAAATTGTAATGGTCGCCCTAAGTTTGGATGTTCGCCGATTTTTGTACACGTTTTCTGGCACCCGGTGTCTTGGCTGATCACATTAGGCTGCCATGTTGGCTCTGTTATTATCGCAAACATGTAGACATTCAGACGCGGCAGTCGGTAGACGATAATTGTTTCATATATAAATAGTAAATCGTTTATTTGCAAAGAAAGTGGTACATTCAGATTAATTATTTATAAAGAAACCGCACAATCAATATAAAAATAGACGTGCAAGTGTCATATTAATTATCATTATAATAATAAGAACAGTTAAGTTATTTGCGACCGTTGTCAAAATTTGGTCTAAATACTCTCTATTCTATAAACGCCTTTTTCAATGCGTAATTTATAAATAAAATCACCAATAAAAACAACATTTTTCGAAAAATAATATTCAAGATGCAATTTTGCAGAAATTGGTTAAATAAAGTTGAATTAGATAAAGTTTAACAAAAGGCTTTTATCATCATAGACACGAATACAAATAATTCAATCAAAAACTGAGGTTAACTTGAGATAACTTAGAATAGAGATATAATTGCCTACTTTTTTTAGAAATTCACTGGAATTACAATTAAAATAAACCCTTTGATTTTGCTGATCACTTTAATACATATATATATATAACGTCACTATAGAGGGTTAGAAATAAATAAGGGTGCAATAGAAAAACGGTGGTGGGAGTAAATCCGCTTGAACGACATACTGTCTTTACTCCGCTGGAGAAAGTACTCTTCGAATCAACTTTGGTAGGGACAAATAAAATATGGCGCGTAACGAAAAAATGTGACGATAATGTTTTTCCAACGCCGATAAAGAAGTTTTACTTTAAAAACAGATTAGATAACACAAAATACTGCTCTTACACTATTAAATTTAAATAAAAACAATAACTATTTGACCAACAAATAAGTAATGTAGTAATCATGCGCGAGCGACGAAGATGTGAACCAGACCATGCCACGCAAGCTGCTGAAAACCAGTTTGCCCTCACTCCTGCGTATCGCATGAGGATTATCAGCTCATAGTTCTAAAATTTTCCTCAGGTGTGAATGACCTACTCTTCAAAAACACAGCAGTTGGCTTATCAGAGCCATCCAGTGCAGCGGCGAACGAAGCTTCCCGTAATTACAACGAGTTGTTCAAACATCTCGACTCCTGCACATCAGCAGCCCCAGGAAATGGAGCTAAGAACTACTACAGCTATGTCACATTTGTCCTCATGGCTATTATGACTAAATATGTCGTTTATTAATAAATTTTTGTATCTTGTCTTCGTGAGATTCAGTGTCGAGGCTTAGTGCAAAGTTACGTTCTCGTAACTGTCAAAATCCCTATAAGTTTTTGACACACAGGAGTCATACGTGACGCTAATTCTCAACTCTCTTTCACTTAGTTTAAATTAAAGAATGTCAGATTTCATTTTAATAGATAAATAGGCTTATCAGGGTTATATGTCGCAGTCAACTAGCTTAATTAGTCCTTCTATTAACAGCCATTCAGCCGTTTGATCAAACAGCTAGGCAAATATTAAATGACTGGAATCGATCACATTTAATTACATAACTAAACGGTTCATTTCAATTTAGTTCCAATTTCTGCCACAGAAAAACTGTCAATATGGCTTGCTTTCCAAAAACCATTTTCATTTTAAATATATTAAATAAGGATGATTCATCTTTCTTATTTCTGTCACATGGTCGTCCTACCGTACGAATGGCCGCTAGTTAAACGGCGCTGTTAAGTAAAGAGGCTCTTGATTGCACGGCTTATTATGCTAATTGTCTGTGACATATACAAAATTATCATTCCATTTGTTATAATACATAAATTCTACGTGAATCATAAATGTTTTATTCCTTCATAAATTATTATTTTTGTAAAAAATTGTTACTATTATATTCGACTTATATGCTATTACGGATTGATGAAATACGAACTGTTAATTGGTTGGAACCAGTCACCTAAAGTGAGTTTTTACGTTGCCGTCTATAAAATTAAAATCTATACAATTTACTCAATAAGAATCCGCAAGGCATTCATGACATTTCATGCCACGATTAGGATATGCCAATTTGACAGTTTGCATATTACATCTGTCAGCTATCATTTAGCATCTTTTGCATGCTTTGCAAAATGTTACCAGTGTAGTTTTAATTTGTTTTCCGATTTTACAATTAGAATAAAAGTTTTTTTAAATAAAATTTGTTTTATTTGAATCTTAGAATGTAAAAGGCATTTCATTTAATTTCAAGTTAGTTCTCAATTACACTTGACGTGCCACATTTGTGAGAGAACTGGATAAGTTTTGTGACTCTTATAATATACATTATTATTTTGAAGATTAAAGAAAATATTTTATTTATAGAGAAATTAACACGCGAAATATGAAACACCAGCCAGAATAACTTCCACGTATATATATATTAAAAAATGTAATTGAGTCGCTAGTCGCTAGTCGCCAACCAAGTCCACTTTTTCAAATAAACGACTTTTTCTTGTCTCTTGAAAGACGATCAAAATATGTTCCACTGCTTCCTTTCAAAAACGCTCAAATCCTAATATATTCCATACAAAATGGCTTTGAAAACTTTTGTCACAAAGGCAAAAAAACCAATATTTCAGACAATCTGCTTTATTTACATTGGTAAAATGTTAGACAGCGATAGAGCATTAATAATAAGATTCATTTTGAATTAACACTAAGGCAACAAATAGCTTTGACAAAAAGAAAACAAAAAAAGATGATTTGCTGCTAAACAACCTGTTTGGATTTTGAAATCTAGCGACTCAATTAGAGTCGACCAAAAGAACGATAGACGACCTCGATCGATAGATAGACTATCTACTATAGTACTCAATGACTTTAATCTATTGCCAAGTCATGTCGACTAAGCCATGCCGGAATTAGACGACTGTGTAATAATATAAAGAAATACTATTTCTGGACTGGACTAGAAAACGACATTAAAACGTTCGCAAAACGCTGTAATATGTGTCAAATAAGTAAGAATTTCAATCATTATGTAAAATCTAATCTAATCTAATGTTTTCTCATCTTTTATCATCAGTGATAAAAGATGAGTCACCTAATGTGTCTACATAAAAAAATATAAGTAGTATTATGTCCTATTAATATAGTTAAATAAATCAATCAGGACGTTTGAATGAAAGAACTATGTCCGATAAATTTCCTTTACCAAAAACCTGATCGTCACTATGAGTTTCTAAGAAAGCTTTTTCATTGCACCGACTTTCAAACACATGATGAATTGAATGAGATTTCGCGATTGAACTGGTAAGATATTTAAAAAGAAGCTTTACTTAAAGATAACACTTTTTATTATAGAATATACAAAAGTATTTAAAATTAACTAGAGCTTAGTGGATGCGACGTCTGCAGAGTAAAATACCGGTGGTCACTGGTGTCAATGCAATAATGCTTCAATGCTCCATGATACATATTGTAACATTCCAAGGTGTCATTACCCGAAGTTGTTTATCTTTATGACAGTATACGGATTTCTCAAGAATAAGATCATTATTGTTTATGTTAAAAAGAACTCTTGGGTGGCTTGCGTGTGAAAGAAGAAATCTAATTTTTAGGTCGTGTTTTAAATAAAGATGGATTAAAACGAAACCATTTAAAAAATTCCTATACCTTAAACATTAAAACAGAGGATTCGTAAGATTCAGAGAATATTATAGATTTTTTTCCAAATAAAGAAAACGTTAGTGTACTTATGTACACCCGATAGAAGTTATACTTTTTTGGCGTAACAAGATAAAAATCTTTACAATGATTTTACTCTAGGTGTGTAGAAAAAAACTACACTAACAATAGGAAAAAACTAAAATATGGACTATAGCTAACTACAGGGTGTAGATTTTTTGTGACAGTGTGCGTAAATAAAAAAATACTCTACAAACAAGAAATATATAGAAGCTTTCGAAATCTGTGAGCATTTATTGAGTAACACTCATATACTAGCTTTACCAGATTTTGATAAATATGACAGAGGTATGTGGTGTTTTTATATTCCACCAAATAACGAAAAACAGATTATTAAAGAATTTATGTGAGAATATTTAAATAAAGATAAAAATGCTCTAATTAATCCTATTGAGGAATTATATTATAAACAGAAGTTAATAGGAAATACTTAGACCACAGTAAATTTAAGCCAGCTAGTATTACGAGAAATTTATTTGAAATAGATGGTATGGAGGAGCAATTAACATTAATTAGGGATTATCATTTGTTTGAAAATAGACATGCTGGTATAGAAAGTGTGTATAAACAGTTACGAGATAAATATTATTGGGAAAATATGCGCAAGCACATTAATAAATTTATTTTAAATTGTGAAACTTGTATAAAAGAAAAATATAACAGACATACTAATGTTTCTTTATCTTTAGAAGGACAATTGAACCTTACAGTTACAGATATATTTTCAAAGTAAGCCATAATTAAACCATCCGAAAAGTATAGTCTACGACACTATCGATGCAGTAGCATAGGTGCCCAAGGGCCCTGGGGCAAACTAAAAAATGAGGCCACACTATTACGCTATGTAATCTGATTTGGTTTTATCAATTGGTACTTTATGGCAGGTAGTAAAAATATTAAAAGTAGCAACATAAATTACAATTAATACTTGGTGTAGGTTTGGCTAATAAAACAAAATAGAGAAGATTTGAGGGTTTATTATAGAAAGGTTAGGCCTACCAACTGACTAAATAACAATTATAAAAAAAAACCATGGCGCTACAACCTTTTAGGTCTGGGCCTCAGATTTCATAGGCAAGTAGGTGATGAGACTTCTGTGCCTGACACACACCGTCGACTTCTTGGGTCTAAGGCAAGCCGGTTTCCTCACGATGTTTTCCTTCACCGTTCGAGCTAATGTTAAATGCACACAAAGAAAGAAAATCCATTGGTGCACAGCCGGGGAACGCAGCTACGACCTCAGGAATGAGAGTCGCACGCTGAAGCTAGGCCAACACTGCTCTTTAAAAAATAACAATTATATCAACAATTTTTCCTAGCTTTAGTTTTCGCAAAAGTATCAATGTCTTCGTTTAAATCCAGGCTTGATGCGATTGTTTTCATTTGCTATTAGCTATAAATGTCGAGTTTATTATTTTTATTATTCTTAGCTAAATAACCTTTCAGCTGCTGCAGTAGTGATAGGAATTGTAAATAATAATAATATTGCTGTAAATACTTCCGTTGGGCCGCATTCTAGCACTCCATATTTGTTCATTATTTCCTTACATAAATCGTGAACAGTCTTCATGCTTAAGTAAGTTGAGATAAAACTTGGTGGTGAATATTAATAAATTTTAGTAAAAAGGTGGAGCCTATTATATTTGAATATTTTTTTTTGGAATTCTTCACACTTTTGTAATGAAGTTGCTTCATCATCTATACAGTATAGAGAAATCAGAAAAAGAACTTTATATCGCATTCTTATAATACAGTGCATAGTTCCATAAATATGACACAATTTGAAATTCATTTTGGAAGAAAGGATAAGTTGCGTAGATTGCATAATCTCAAAGTGGTACAAAATTATACAGCTTAACATCGAGATTTTTATTAAAAATTTAATAAAAATGTTCATGAGCTATTAAAAGGAGGAAAAATTAAAGCTCCTAGGATATATAAACTAGGTGACGTGGATTAATTAAGGGACCGTACGGCATATGGACACAAAATCTAGATTTTTAGATTCATTCACTATAGTTAGTATAGAGCCACACAAAAAATATAAATTTGAAACACAAAAATTACACTGCAAAATTTAACAATCACATATCTTACACGGTCATTATTATATGTACCTTCCCAAATAATAAATTATATAAATAAGATTGTCGCCATGAATCAGCCTCTTGAACAATATACTATTTAAACCACAGCTTAGTTCAAATTATCTGAATTAGGTCATCGATGTTTTCGTTTTTTAATCGTTATTTGACGAGGTGATATGCTATCAACTCGCTTAACATATTTATTTGACATCCTGGTATATAAATTTAAGCCGGGAGGGCGCGTGTGTAAACAGAACAGAAGTAATAAATAGGTTTTAATTTAATTCGTATCTAAAAAGACTTAGTGTTAACAATTATTTATTGATTAACAATTCGTTGCTTGTATACAATAATACAGGACAATTAAAATAATTAAATAAAAAGGAGGGCAACTGGCGGCCATATCTCATTCGGACAAGTAAGAAGAAAGAAATACAAATTAAATAAGGTGAGCGAAACAAAGTAAATCGAAAATATTATTGTGAAATTCGGGTATGGCAGGAGTTACGTTCAGTGGCGGTTGTTTAAAGGATGTTCAAACAAATGTTAATTGAAATACTTTGTTTGGAGCTGGCTATAACTTTGAGCTTATAACTTACATTAAATTAGGGGCTTGCGGGGTTGCGACGCTAACAAAAAATTGACTTAACTAATTGAAGGGTTCTTAAATCTTAGTGACAACTAACTATAAAGAATGTAGTTCGAGGCGACATTTTTGACATTAACGACAACGAGAATGTCATATTACAATGAGTGTGGGAGAGACTAAAGGGCTCATTTTGGCTTCAAGTGTGCTATAATTGCTAACATTTGGTTTGCGCTTCTAATTATTAACTAAAATATATATTAGTAACTTATGTTAGGTTACATAAATCAGGCTAGTATGAAATATTTATGCGCCGTAATATAAAACATCTTTATACAATTGTTTGTATAAACTTTAAAGTATAAACACTTGCCTTACTACACATTACTTTATCAACATTGAACAAGATTCAGTTTCCGCACTTGGACGCCCATTGGGTCCGTTGTGCGTAAAGCCCTGGCTAATAAAGTTTGCCTAGCTCCTTACAAAAGCTCAGAAGTGCACTCTGCAGGCTTCACGGAGCGACCTCACTGCTACGAGGATTTCTGTGGCAAGCCACAACTCGTTTATCAGTATTGGTTAGTTGTTAAACTACTCGTTTGTAAAGAATAATTTGATGGACGACTATCGCCGCGTCTATAAAAATATAAAAAAAAACCAGTGGTGGTACAACGTTTATAGGTTTAGGACTCAGATATCTGTCACATAATCATTTGTCATTCTAATAGGAAAGTAGCTAATCAACCTCCTGCAGCTAACACATGGCGTCGTCGTTTTGGATCTGAGATAAGCCGGTTTCCTCACAACGTTTTCATTCCATCGAAAGTCATCGAAAGTTAAATGCACACATAGAAAGAAAGTCCTCAGCCCGAGATTGAACCTATGACCTCAATCATTAGAGTCGCACGCTGAAGCCACTAGGGTTACGGATACTATACAGTACAGGGATTCATTAGGTGAATGCATAACTTTGTCATCCCATATATAGGATTTGGTGTAACAAAAAAACCAAATAAAAATTGCAAAATGTGTTTCCTTGATTACTCTAAACACTAATGGTATTCAAAACTTGAATCTTCTATGTCTGGTTGAAGATATTAAAAAACCATAAGGCAGCTGGCAGCATTAGATGTTCGATCAGTCAGTGAGGGACAAAAATTAAGGAATTTGACTAGTTATAATTCTCCAACAACTGGTTCAAATTATATATACCGTGTTGATACAATGCCTACTTGGTAACTGAAAGGTTGAAAAGGGTGGTTGACAGTGGCCTCTTTCTAAAACCTATCAGGAATTATAGAACTATTGTGTTTGCTGCCAGAAGTCTAATTTTTTGTGCTCTGCTGGTAAGTGCTCTGCTAACTTCACAGACACGGCCTGAACTGCCTCGAGAAAGGGATTTTTTGCTCGACTTGGTGGTCGCACTCTATTTCTTCTGCATATCAATGAGTAAATGCAATAATTAAAGTCAGTCACAGGCGTAATGAACTGAAGACAAATCTCTAACTTGAGAGGTTACTAAAACTCTAACTAGGTTACGAAATCTAGTCCAATTTAACTTCAACAAGACACCAGAAAAGTCTTTATGCAACAAATACTCCTTTGAATTGACCTTTAGTTTTTTGTTTCCCAAGTAAACAATAAACCACATTTTTCAGCGCGACTGCTTAGTGCGGTGGGTTAGTGGGACTAGCTTAACCCACAGGAGCCATCAGCAATCGCATTTTATTTCTATACGAGATGAGACAACAGCCGAGCCTTACCCGTGACGCGATACAACGGTTGCGTCAGAGTTCACGCCCATTGTCAGTTTGTGAGCTGAGATTGAGTCAAAATCGGAGCACTTGGTCCGAAAGTGAATTACTAGCAGCGGGCTGAGATGGTACCTCTCTCTGAGTCACCGCTTGCAATTACATAATCTGCATTGGTCTCTCATGAACTACTTACCTTGCAAAAGCATCGAGTGGCATCTAGGAAAGATCTGAGTTTCTACGGACGCCCCGGTTCTACAATAGATATCGCCAACTTTGGTTGAGACTTTTGCTTCTTTTGCCATCATTAAATTGTATAACAAATATTATCAGTGTTTTTTTATCACATCTTTGCGGTGAATGTCGGTGATAAGCGTTAACGAGGCTTTGAGATAAAAACAGGTTGGCCAAAAAGTCGAAGATCAAACGCAACTAGGGGTCAGGTTCCACAGGAGGTCCTTATACTTGACCCCTGCATAGTTATAATTTATTTTGCGTTTTCATAAGAAAATTTCCTTTTTGACTAATTCTTATTAAAATTCGAAAAATCTACATCCCGTATATTTTTCAAAATATCCACTAGATTGGTACTGATGAGACCTTGCGTTAGACATGCTATTAATGGTTGTTTATTGGGTTTATGGAAAATAATGTTAAGTTTTACTAAATCAAAATTTCTTTATTTCGGACCCCACTGTAATATCAAGTTTTGGCGCATTTAATAGGGATTCTGAAAAGAATTTTTAGAATCCCTATTAAATGCCGCAAAACTTGTAATACAAGGTCACTTTTTGATATATATTTTTTTAACAGTGTGGTCCGAAGTAAACAAGAAGTTACGATTTGAGAAATTTTAATTTCCTAAAACTTAATATTGTCTTCAGTACACTCAAGTAACAACCATAAATAGTATGTCTAACGCAAGGTCTCATCAGTACCAATCTAGTGGATATTATGAAAAATATACAGGATGTAGATTTTTGGAATTTTAATAAGTATTAGTCAAAAAGGAAATTTTCTTATGAAAACGCAAAATAAATTATAACTATGCAGAGGTCGGGTTTAAGGACCTCCTGTAGAACAATTTTTTGCAGCGTATGACCCCTTTTAGTCTTTAGAGGGATTAGTCCCTAGTTGCGTTTGATCCACGACTTTTTGGCCAGCCTGTATACGTTTGTCAAGGTATTGAAAAAATTTTCTACGAGTTTTAAGCATCGTCTAGAATAATGGGGATTAATTTCTTATTAATATTAACTGTCATCGGAGCCGCATCAGCACTTCATACAGTTTGTCTGTAAGTATTGCTTCTTCATAATATTTTCCTTTTTACTATCAACAAAGATTGATTTCCAACACACAAATAAACAGTATTAACAATATTCGTATTACTGATAATAAAAAATGTTGGTCCTCACTCTATTGCGATACTTCCTCCAGTCCTATCTACCAGGCGCTATCTTAAATGTTTGTGCAGGCAGGCATAGGCATGCAAATGTCATATTAATTATCATGATGTCACAATAATAACAGTTTATTATAATTGTTGTCAAAACTTATGATCTAAACACATTTATGTCTTTAAAAATCTAATCACATCCGGCAGTAATCTATGTTTGAATACACTGTGGTGCAACATACAGGCAGTAGTGTTAGATTCCTTGGTAGATACAGGCAAGTTTCTTCAAATGTTTTGAATAATTGAATATGTTTTTTTACAGTCATGACTGTTTGTAGCGTATCTTAAGTCTAGTAAGTCGTCATATAGATGCCGCAGTGTGCGGGATATAAGCCTTTCTGTTCAGATTTCGCTTGAGCATTCACCAACTGCTGAAACGGCTGTTAAATCAGATTTGAATATTGCTTATTGAGTCTTATTCATTTCTCGCTTCCTCTCAAAGTGGCGAAGACTCCTTCAAGCCCTTTATTACCGTGGTGATGCTCGATAGCTTTGAGATAATCCCACCACCTCGAACCTTTGATCCCTTAAGGCTCCGGCTATATATATAAATAATCTCTTGTCAATAATTTATCCGTCAAAACTTATTTTTAGTATATCTTATTAGTAACTATGTTTTATTATGTTCGCTTTGTTCACGTATGTGCGCAATTATCATTCGTATGGTAAAGGTATATGTATATGTCGCAGTAAAGTTAAATCAAAGAGTTAATTCCCTTCCTCAACAGTGACTCAATTCTTATCTATACTAAATGTTAGACATAAATTTCTCATCAAATAGACTAAAGATATGTATGTCGTATGTACTTCATAGTTCGTGATAGCACTACCAATATTTCATTAGTAAAGCAATCCAAAGTAATCGTTAAATCGAGCATTTATAATAGTAAAGTACTTAAAAACAGCGATATCTCTCGTAACGAAACGAAACCGTATTGAATTCTTATTAACAAGAGCCATAGTCTAATTAATTAACTCGGATGAGACCAAGAGCTCACGGCTGCTCGTGGTAAAAGTAACACAGAGAAGTGTAAAAACATCAAATACATATTTGCTTCTTGTATTTCCTTACGTTAGTCTAGCCATAAATACTGAAAAATAAAAATAAATAAATCAATGGTGCTACAACCCATTTAGGTCTGGGCCTCAGAATTCCGTATCTGTTTCATGATCATTTGTAAATTGAATAGGCAAGTAGGTGTCCTACCGTGTCTGACGCACGTCGACTTTGGGTCTAAGGCGAGTCGGTTTCCTCACGATGTTTTCCTTCACCGTTCGAGCGAATGTTGAATGCGCACATAGAAAGATTCTCTTTGTTGCACAGCCGGGGTTCGAACCTACGAACTCAGGGATGAGAGTCGCACGCTGAAGCCACTAGGCCAACGCTGCTCTAACAAATACTGAAAGAAAGTAAAAAAATCTATTGCAAATAATATTTATTACATTTACAGTGTATTAGTTTATTATATAAATATTTAACAATTTATAATATAAAAAGGTTATTCGAAGTGGTCTTCATTGGCTGCAATACAGCCCTTTAAACGTTAAGGCCAGATATCAATAGAAGCACGCACTCTTTCCATGGGAAAATAAGGAAAATTCTTCACTGCCAATCGTACGGATTGTTTGAGGGACTCTAAATTATCATGGCGTTTAGAGAAAGCCGTGTTCTCTAAAACTGGCCATAAATCATAATCCATCAGATTAGGATCGGGACGTCGATTAGTCTTCAGCTCTGCGTAGACTGAGCTTTATGCTCAGGCCCGAGTCTTGCTGGAAGGACCATTCTTGGTTATTGGACATGGTGTTAAGGGCCTTTACTACCTTGTAACAATGGTATCACTTGTGCCGATGTTTTGATACCTTTTTCATAAAAGTATGGCTCAATCCCTCCTTCATAGCTAATACCCCACCAAACCATCACTGAATTTGGATATTGCCCACGTTGCACTCTGTCGACTAATTGGAAAGCTTCCAGAGCTTTGAGTATAAATACGGTCATATTGTTTGTTAAAATGCTGCTCAATTGTAAAGAATGTCTCATCCGTAAACAAAAAATTTCTGTAACCTCCCTTTGTGTACCGCTTAATTAGTTGTTTTGGTTTTAACATCCTATTCTTTTTTAAAATACCAGTCAATGCTACAAATCCTAAGTCAACTTGTAAAATAATAAATTAGGTGTGATCTTCATTCAAATTTATTATGCTTTCGGACAGGTTCTCTTCGAATTCTTTCCCTTACTGCTTTGACCACCTTTTTCGTACGAACACTACGTCAACGGCCAGTTCTTTTTCTGTTACAAACAGAAGAGGTCTCGTCGTACCTAATAATAGCCCGGTACACAAACATTTTACTAATACCAAGCGTATGGAGAGTTTTAAAAATTGCATTTGGCTCCAAACCTACTTTGTGTAATGCAATTACAGCGATTCGGTCACCACAGTCAATTTTAATATCGCAAAATATTGTACAATGTATTGGTGCCAAAATCAGAAATCCCAATGAACAAAGTTTGTTTTTTATTTATTTTATTTTATTAAAGTATTCCTACAGCTACTCATTAAACAATATTCAAACAATTACATTATACACAAAAGCCAAAAACGGAATACACATTCAAACATAAACATAAAGCATACTTTTACCTATTTATACAAAAAATATAACAAAGTACAAATTCATACTATATTCTAAATTATCAGTTCTAAGATTCATTATTAAAAATATAAAGGAAGATTAACAAAGCCATTATTAATAAAAGATACGATAAAGTTTTTGAAATATTTTTTCAAGCATTTTTTAGTCACATTAAGTATATATATTTGCTGGTAATTTGTGTTATATTCTGAAGGTATACGATACATAAATGAGTTACGTGAATAGTTTTGATTAGACCGAGGAATTTGAAACAGTTGGGTTTGCCTTGTATTGTATGATGAAAGGGTGTGAAAAAGTAAAAGCGACAATAAGTCAAGTCAGTCAATTAAACCGTTGCAAATAGTGTAAAAACATTAGGTCGTATTGTTTACGTCTACATTCAAGAGATTCAATACCAAAGTACTTGCAGGAATCTATGCAGCTACTATGCTTTCGGAAACCCTTAAAACTTAAGAAACTGTTTTTGAATATTCTCCATTGCTTCAATGTATTTCTTGTAAATGGGGGACCAAACAATGCATGCATATTCTAGTGTGCTCCTAACAAAAGCAATTTTTGAGCAATTAATGAATTTTCAATTGTAACAGTATTTATGGCCAGAAGTATAATAATATAACAAATGTAAATTATGATTCTTAAAAGTAAAAGAACAAATCTCAATGATTAACAAAAGCAAACCAACAATAAGAAAATGATCATATAACTTTTCCACTTTTATATTATTTTTTTCTAGACTGAGTATGAATTCCGAATTCTCAAAAACATTTATGCCAGAGCCTTGAAGTCTAATGGTGGTGGTGGAGTCCAAGTAAGGCACAAAAATCAAGATAATAACGCAATTTGGACACATTATTATACACAAAACTATTTATTTACCTTTCGTTAAACACATAAAAACATCAGACTACAGGCGGCTTTATCGCTAACAAGCAATATCTTCAAGGCAACCCTAGTATGGAGGCGCATATAAAATTAACCAAAAAAAACATACAATTACGTGTAACACTAGAGATACTAACTGAACTAAAATCTATAATTGATAATAATAATAAAGAAAACTGCAAATAACAAGATACAATTCCTTAATGAAATTACTTATTATATTTAACTTAAACTACTTAATACAAAATAAATTCATTAAAATCCTCTTTCTCCGCCTCTAACATTCACTAACAAACTATACTTTGACACTATGCTTTGAAAATTCATGAGCATTAAGCAGCTGTATAAATACACGCATGCATGCATGCAATGCATGTTGTGTATTTGCAACTTAATTAAAAAAAGTGTCAGAAGTGAAACATCATTGGCAAAACAATTTTTATGTAAATTTTCAATATCATTAAAATTTTAAGTGTCGAAAATTGATACAAATATTTTTTTTTAATTTAATTTCTTCGATATTTACATTATTCGACGCGATTTCTATTGGAATTGTTGACTAAAGCATTATGATAAGTAAAATATGCAATACGACTGGTATTCGACTGTTTCGACATTATCAAAGATCTTGTAAAAAAATTGGTTGTCTGTCAAGTGGGTTTACTGACAATAGTTGAACGTGACAACGTCATAAGAAAATACTGATGCAATGGTTGCTTTTTCAAAAGAAAATTTTAATTTTATTTGTTTCATAGATATTTTGTATGAATAGAGAAGTAGGTAAATGGGAATCACGATTGATCAAGTTACCTTTATTAATACGCATAAATACAATTGTGTCAATTTTCTTTTTCATCGCTCACTCAAGTAGATGAGACACAGCCTCAGAGCTAGGTATCACCGCATGCGTCATGTTTTTTCGTGCGTGCAGCCGGCTCCATCGAATTATAAGACGTTGTCACGTCAAAATAGCATCTATTGTCGTTCTACTCTCGCTCCATGGCTATTTGTTTCATGCTACGTTCGCCGTTTCTCACTCTCTCTCAATTGGTCTCATTCGCTCTCTCTTTTCTTCGTCAAAAACGTTGCACATCTTTGTGACGCTAAAAGTATTATTATTGCGTTTGATCCGTAAATAAATTACACTCATGCGCCTAAAGAAGTTTCATTTCAAAAATATTTGCCCAATCAAATATAAACGAGCATTAAATTTAACTTCATAACCAATATCCGAGCGAGTCTTTACAACAGCTTGCCTCTAAGATATGCGAAATAGTATACCGTTACGAATACGCCTTCGAAGTTTTTGGTAGATGGACTCTGATGCAGCGTACGATGATTAATATTTTCTTTTCTTCATGTAAGCGACATTGAGATTAATGAGAATAAACTTATTTAAGCCTCAATGGGGTTTATAAGTCATACTTATTATATATAAGAACTTAATGGTCGGCATTGTATACGTACTACTTGATAAATTACGAATAAATATAATAACAGCTCAGATATATAGTTTGTAAATGTGTGAAGTGTTTCGTTTCTTGATAAATGTTCGTACATAAGTGGACATCGAACCTTTATGATTACATGGTATTCCTATTCATCCAGGGCGATATTGTCATTCAATTAGTTTCACTATCATGACACATGTCTTCATGAAAAAGCATTTATTGTCTGCTTAAAGACAGGTCCTATGGTACTATGACATAAAAGCTTTATTAGAAAATCAATAGAATTTTTTTAATAATTTTAGTTATTCACAAAAATACTTTACAATAGTGTCCAATACTATAATATCGAAAAAAATCAATATGTAATAATACTTTTATAGCATAGTATTTGGACCATATATTTGACATCGATTTTAAATAATTTAACTTTGCCATTATTTAATTGATATGACATTTGTATGCCTATTTATGTATGGCTGATTGTGCGGGTATTTATAATTGATCGATCTAACCACTGTACCACTATTCTGGCACATAAACGATTATTATTATTATTACTGTTAACACGGGCTGCGAACATGTTAAGATGTCGATTGTATAGGAGACAGCATTCAGTAGGTGCAACGTCTTTGATGTGCATCTGTGCAACATACTGGCTCTGGCCTTTGGTATCGCAAACAACCTTGGCCTTTACACATATCCTCTAGATACAAAGCAAGCGAGCTCTTAAAGAACGCTGGGATTGCACACCACACCCCGCAAGACTTAAAGTAGATAATAGGCCAAATGTGAGTTTCCGATTTATTGTATCCCATAATCCCATCAAAATGTGGGTTCATTTAGGGACAGTACGGATAGATGCCATATAGTCTGTAATAAAGGAATCGTGTAAACGTATCCTGTATGCGCTCCAACATAAGGCAGTATTTAGTTTCGTACGGGGCCCGAACAGAGGAATTACACTCTAACACACTTGGTAATGTTTTTCTAGTGAGTTTCATATAGTACTGTCTTGTGTTAACATAGCTTTTACACATTAAGAAAAATTTGAACGGATTGAAGCTATGTATTATTATTTAAAACTTATAATTATTTACATAATTCCAAATTTTAATTGTCCGACGTTTCGCGTGCTTTTCAGCGTGCGTGGTCACGGTGACTGAAGACAAAAGGTGTTGAATGTCAAAAGTATCACAGCTGCAGAGTTAACTGTTATACATGTTACCAGCAAAGTAGTGTTTTTATAAGTTCTCAACTCTGAATCCCCTCAACCCGGCTGTGGAATCGTATTTCTGTGCACACACCATCCCTTGACAATAATTACTACGAATTATTCCGTAAAATGTGATAATTTTTAGAATCGACTGCGTCCTTAAACTATCTCGCGGTGAGGCTGATCTCGGTGTATTATCTGAAGAGGAGGTGGCCCTAATCCCGCAGCATGCTTCCTGTATAGACTTCATAATCGTGGGCTCCATCAGAAATGACTCAAGGAGCGGTAAGACTGAAATATCAAACAAAATTAACATTGTCCGAAAAGCGAGAATTGAGAATCCATACACAATAATTATTTCGTTAAGAAATATCCGTTAAAGTTTTACTAATTAAATGTTATATATTTAACGATATAAAATATACTATTTTTTAAATTTTTATGTAATAGCAGGCAAACGGGCAAGAGGCTCACCTGATGTGAAGCGATACCGTCGCCCAGGGACACTCACATTGCCAGAAGGCTCGCAAGTGCGTTGCCGGTCTTTCAAGAATTGGTACGCTCTTTTCTTGAAGGACCCTTAGTCTAATTGGTTCGGAAATACTTCAGTGGGCAGCTGGTTCCACATAGTAGAGGTGCGCGGCAAAAACTGCCTTAGAAAACGTTCAGTTGTGGAACGACGGACGTCAAGGTGATACGGATGGTATTTTGTATTTTGCCTTGACGTCCGATAATGAAACTCAGCTGCGGGTATTAGACCGAATAACTCTTCTGAACACTCCCCATGGTAAATGCGGTAGAAGATGCAGAGAGACGCAACATCTCTCTCTACGCAATTAATTGTAATCTCTGTTTCATTTATTTATTTATTAATATACTTGTGATACGATAAATCATTGTAAGTACTCTCGACTTCTGATCATAAAGATATTTTTTCACGAATTGTTTTTGAAATTTTATATGCGAGAAAAATTATTCTAAATAAGATAAAACTAATATAACATAAAACAATAACTAATCTTAAAAGATACTATAAAATACATTATTACACGGTCCCTTTATTTATTTTATTTAATAACACTTCGTTACACTAAACAAAAGAAAAATCTTCAGCGTTTCCCCTTTGAATAGCTAGACTAATGCCTTGTTCGAGGTGCCAGATCTTCGGTCTCCTGTGGTGTTGACTAACGCATTCTTTTATTTAGTACTAGCTGCCTCGCGTACTTCGTTTCTCCTTACTGTGATTATACTTAGCCTACCTTTTTAGTACATACCAACATGGAACATTTTCCAACAGTCTGTTCGGTTTTCCGGAATGAAAACTTTATAGGGTTTTCTGTAAATATTTCTCTATACGTGTATAAACCTCGGTGTTCACGACATAAGATTTTAAGAATTATAAAATAGTGGTTGATAATAGAGGGGTGAAAATGAAGGGTTGTATGTATTTTTGTATGCTGCATCTAGATCTCTGTAGATAGATAGTAGCTGATTCTCAGACTTACTGAATATGCATAAAATCATAAGTGTCGGTCGAGCCGTTTCGGAGGAGTATGGGAACGAACATTGTGACACGAGATTTATATATATATATATATATATATATATATATATAAACTAAAACTTTATAGGGTTCTCTGTAAATATTTCTCTATACGTATATAAACCTCGGAGTTCACGACATAAGATTTTAAGAATTATAAAATAGGGGTTGATAATAGAGGGGTGAAAATGAAGGGTTGTATATATTTTTGTATGCTGCATCTAGATCTCTGTAGATAGATAGTAGCCTAGTAGATAGTAGTGTGTAGATAGATTCTCAGACTTACTGAATATGCATAAAATCATAGGCATCGGTCGATCCGTTTCGGAGGAGTATGGGAACGAACATTGTGACACGAGATTTATATATATATATATATATATATATATAGAGATGAGATAAAATATTAAGAAATACACTTTTTCAACGGATTAAAGCTAATTCTAAATGTTGCTTTAAATTTTTGACGCGAAACGCCGGTTTTTTTTTTAGAATTATGTAAATAATTATAAGTTTTAATAATAATACATAGCTTTAATCCGTTCAAAAAGTGTTTTTCTTAATGTGTGAAAGCTATTTTAACAAAAGATAAAAGCTTGTCAACGATCGGGATAAATACATGAAAATAAAATATAATATTGAATCCATATTCATCCATCTAGCAGTTATTGGCAAACATAATAAACACGAAAAGATTGAAATTCAATTCATGTTTTAAAGAGTGAGCGGAGCTATGGATATCTAGGTCCTAGGTCGTTTATCAGAATGCTCAAAATATCGGTGTGTTCTGACCAAAACGCGTTTTTCTGAAAGGAGATCCTTGGGATTGGGGGAAAAGAGATGATGAGATGTCTCGGGTATCTAGAGAGTATACATGAAATTTAACTTAGTTCAAAGGTTGGGGCAATCAACTTAATTGGTAAATATCTTAAATGAGATATTAATATCAAGCCAAATGCAAACGAGTTCACGAGTCATGTAACGCTTACATCATTTACTTTTGCGCCGGAGCGAGCTTTGATATTGTGAGATAATACAGCCAGCCCGTTCTCAACCACATCGAAAAATAAATTAAAATGAGTACGAAACTACATAATCTTTTGATTATAAAAAAATTGATATTTCAGTTTTACATAAATCCAGAACCCTTTGCCTTCGAATCCGTGGCAGTGGTAGCATCGAGCTACACTGGCCTGAAAAGAGTCTAAGTCTAAAGGTTTAGACCCTCTACGTGGAGGTCGCTACTGCCGCCCAGGTCTGGATGAACTATGCTGGTCACCCAGGGTTTCAAAGTTCTTGGAGAAGAAGTTATTGTATTGCTGTTGATTGAGGCAATGCTTGAAAGTCAGATATATCCTTATACATTAAAAAATTAACTACCGCTACAGATGTCTTTCTGTATGTACGCGATAAGCTCTAAAACATCAGATAATTTTTCACCAATAAATAGTAAATTAATAATTAAATACTATATGATAACACGTAGGTTGCTGAAACTGACCGCTGTCCCGATGCAAACATAGACGGAAAGACAGCAGAATTGATGGAGGTGGACGTCCTGTCCCAGTTCTTCAACAGCGGCTGCAGACCTGGGCCCTGGAGTGCTAATAGCTCCGTAGATACGGATTTGAGTATGTATCATCTTTTTTATGAGGCATATTTCTGGATCTCTTTTATTCATTTTATATTCAAACCTCCAAAAAATGTTTTGCGATCTATCTTAGACGATACATTATGGCTACAAACACTACTATGACGCGCGCCTGAAACTCGCCGACACAGTATATATAATAATTCTCGACCTCCACTGGGATCTTGGGGAAAGTCAGTGGTAAGAAAGGTTAAGAATCTTCCAGCAGGTTGGAAGAAGCGTACAACAATCCATAAACATCTTAAAAAGGATGGATGACAAATTCAATTGTCATCTTCAAGAAAGATATAGAAACTTTATAATTCTGTTTACATACCATTCGTGCTCAAAGAACTTGAATAAACTTTCAGAAAACCGCTACCAGTCCCTCTGCTCACTCTGTGGTGTCAACTCGAACTGTGCCAGCTATACCAGAGACAATGGGATGGGAGTAACAGTTGCCCGAGTTCGAAATGGCAATAGATACAGACAAGCATTGCAATGTCTCACAGGTGGTAATAATCCAGGAGTAGCGTACGTATCCTGGCAACACGTTCGCGAGTACTTTAATGTGAGTGAAATTTATTATTAATCGGTATAAAGGCACCGTTGGTTATAAAAATAATATATATAAAGGTTGGCCTAAGGGCCTTAGAGCCTAGGCTAGCCTAGGTCTTTGTCACATACAAAGACTGCTGTGGTGAGAGGTACTGGGTTCGATTCCCGGTTCGAGTGCAAGTTTTAATTTAAATTTGTTCTCGGCCTTTGGTAGGGTTGTACGGTACCGGGCGAGTGCTTAAACCGTACATGGAGGGTACGGTCGAATTTCTGTAGTATGCACTAACCCTCTGAATAGCAGAGGGATTTGAGTGTAGACCCAGCCCCACAGTCCCCGCGTCAAACTCGATATCCTTGGCGCGGGCCTGCGCAAGCGCATTTTCACCTCATACAAAAAAAAAGAACAGTGTTGGCCTAGTGGCTTCAGTTATTTTCATGTTTGATCCCCGACTGTGCATGATTGGAATTTATTTATATATGCGCTCCTAACATTCGCTAATGGTGAAGAAAGGCATTGTGAGGGAACCGGCTTGACAAACCCAAACAGTTGACGGCGTGTGGAAGGCACAGGAGACTGATCGTCCACTTGCCAATTAGATTGACAAATGATCATGAAACAGATACAGAAATCTAGCCCAGACCTAAAAAGGTTGTAGCGCCGTTGATTCATTTTTTATTTATTTATAAAGGAATTATATTATGTCTGTATAATATATACAGTGTAATGATTTGTGGTCTTAGGATTCGTTTCGGTGTCGTTATATAATATATACATAGACCAGCCACAACATATTGCAAATCTGCAAACTGCACAAAGAGAGAAAACTTACTTCAAATAGAACTACACGATAATACCTATACTGATAATTCTACAATTAAAATACACAAAATTATATATGCACCTAGATATAAATAATTATAACAAGCAGCTTTTTTGAACTCAGCCAGTGTACAAACAAATAGGTCTACCACTATAGAAATCTTATTTATGACGTGTATCGCTCTCGTGAGTGGCGCTTCGCTAACCAAGTTACTACGTGCGTTATACGTAAAAGATTTTTTTTATATTTTAAGACGTAAGGAATTCTTTAAACTATAACGAATAGCTTATTAAAAATTCGATTTAAATACCGTCCCTATATTCAGATACCAAGCGAAATGAATCCAGGTAAACCTACAAAAGTGGTGGGCAAATGGCGCCATTCCTGCTGTCAATTCCCGGCAAGCGGTGTTCTTTGAAGCCGTTGTTAGGGGATCCAATGCGAGATTTTTCTAACTGGGACCTTGAATTAACGAGGAAAATATTTATTTAGAAAAGATTGCCAACGCTCGGCACACTGATACATTATAAGAATAAGAGCCAGAACAGAGCGTTTCTTATGGCAGTTTTTATCTCGCACCACCACTATGTGGAACCAGCTGTCCACTAAAGTATTTCCGAACTAATTTTAAGCCTGCAGGTGCAGGTGTGGACGGTTTTTACGCCACGATGCGCAAGCAAGCTGTATCTCTGGTAAGGCGCGGGCGGGGAACCCTAACAGTACGCTGGTGGTAATAGCCGGAAGGCTGGAATGCCTTTACATAGATCATTGCTATGCCCTTTTTAATTTAAAGATTTAATACAGATTAAAGATAACCTACAGATATAATAATTAGGTAAATATTGTAACTAACCCAATAATAACAATATGGGCTTATGATTGTTTACTGGAAGAAATTATTATTAATAAAATGGATATTTAAAAATTAGTTAATTAGTTAGTAAATAGTGCGAAACATCCCACCAAACGATGCGTCTCCAAGCTGTATTCCAGCTCGTCGCTGGTGCACCATTTCTGAATCTGAACAATCCAAATGTCTCTGGGTGCAATTAGCTGCGCATACCCTGGGAATCGAACCGGCAAATTCATGCCAATAGAGGAAGTCTATCTTCGAAGGTCATTTTTATCCGAAGTTTTCTTATTGTCCAAAAGTATTGAAATTCAAAAATGGTAAGTGCTATGTAGCTTTTTACTAAACACCCTTTTTTAAATTATAATAAATATTTTCTTTTCTTCTTTCGCTAATACAACATTTTCTTTGTGACTTTCAATTGAGGTCCTTTTTGTATGTAGTTCTCTCAATATTGTTAGATTCGAAACTTTTGCGCGGTACAACGCAACATTTTAAAGGGATCACAATTACTATGGGACTACCGGCACATGTTAAACTGATAAATCAGTCTGGCTAAGTTTATAGTACAGAGGTTCTGTTTTCATAATGCTTATCGATGTATATAGGTGAGGTCAATACAAAATATTCAAAGGTTTTATCTGGGAATTAAATATTTATTATGAAATTGGAGTAGAGACTCTGGTAGATAGTACCGGTGACCACAGAGTTGGTGCTTTTCTCGCTCAACGCAAATCGCATAACAGCGAGAAAATACAAACTATTGAAATTTGTTTGAATTTTCCATTCATCAATTTCTAATTATAATTATTATTATGTATGATTTATGTTTTTTTTTTTTAATATTATGGCAATAGTTTTATTCCAGTTTCAAGTAAAATGCTTTATATTGTAACTGTCATAAATACCTTTACTTAAAAACTTCTTTTTTTCAACTTTTTAATTATATATATTTTGAATTTGAAACACGTTACATTTTTAAAACTTCTTACGATTTTGCACTATTTCGCATAGTTTCGTGTTCATTATCTAATTACAATATGGAATGAGGTGTTAAAGAAAATAAGATTGTAGTCATCTCCTTGCACAATGTGGGTATGGAGCCGTTGGTCATATTACAGACACTTGCTTGGTGTCAGCCGTATGTACGTATCTATCTATCTATCAACAGATACAACAACACTTCGTCTGTCGAAGACCAGAAAACATCTAAACTACAAAGGCTGTTAATGCTGTTGAAGTCAGAATTCGTCTAAACGCTAGTAAGAAACAAAAAATCTTATCGCGAGAAATGAAGATTCTCGCTAGGACTCTGTCACTTATTAAAAAACAAGACCTGAAGCTCAGTGCTTATCGTGTATACAGGACATGCCCTAAGTCAATCTTTACAATTAAAGAGATGGATCAAAACGCCTTCTGTGAACTAACCTCCTTTTTAAAATAAACAATAATAATTTAAGCAATAAACTTTTTAAAAATATATACTTGTGCACATGGTCACAAGGCACGAACTACCCAAGCCTGGCTTGAAACCAACGTTCCGGACTTTATAAGAGCTGAAAACTGGCCCTCATCTAACCCAGACCTCAACCATTAAGACTTAAAATTATAGTCAGTCTTAGAGGATAAGGAATGCTCTGAATGTATATCTTAATTGAAAAAGTGCAATTTCAATTGCATCAGAACTTGGCTGGACTAGGTATAATATTACAGTGCACGAGTGAATGTGTGGGTTGCGGAATTGAAGTAGTGTTGGTAACCTGATGTTAAGTGATACCTCCGCTCACGCTCAACCCGAGTGCGTTCACGGCCTTTAATCTCTCTTCAATCGCTTCGTTGATAATTTTGCCTGGCATTACCAATGCTTGTAGACCAATGGATGTTAACATTTGTTCATACTGTGAATATTGTAAGGAAAACTGTTCTGTTCTATTAACTGTTATATTCACGAAGGTTGGTTTTTGCAGACGAAATTTGGAAAACTCTGCTGATTAACCTTAGGAATTAATAATGGACGAAATTGTTAATTTCCTATACGAGATTACTGTTCTACATTCCAACAATTTGCTTTAGAATGTAACACCGGCTAGAGTTCTCTGATCGTACACGTGCGTACGTGATATCAATTTTAATTTCAATTGACTTCAGAATTCAAGGTGTCGAGTAGATGTTCTTTGAATACCTTCCTACAATACGTTGTGTATGGATCTGAAAGGACTGAACTGTTTCTAAAATAAAAATAATAAAGATACGGATGCGGCAGTGGGTAGTGCAATCGTAACAAACGCGCTATATTCCAAGAAAATTTTGAAGACATAATCGTAAAGCACTAAGCGAGGGAGTTATGATCGAACTACCATTCATAACAATCTTATTTATTTATTTCCGTATCATTTTTTCTACAGTTACTTATTATACAATATATAAACAGTGATATACACAAGCCAAAAATAACTGTATATATCTTAATATATATAAATCTCATGTCACGATGTTTGTCCGCGATGGACTCGACCGATTTTAGATTAAATTGGCACACCGTGAGCAGTCTGGTCCAACTTAAGAGATAGGATAGCTTAGATCTTTAATTATAGTCGCAATTTTATTTTATTGCAAATTATTTGTCTATAATTTGACAGTCACAAATTGACAGTCACAATTATCTGTTAACTCCAAAAGATTCTAACAGATGTCGATACTTTTCGACTGGATTGAGTAAGTAATCAATAGATGGCACTGCTATGGTAAATCGACAAACGTGTCATATAGGCTACAATTCAATATCATGATTACCACGTAATATTGAGGCTAAAGTATAAATTAAATTTATTTTGTAGTAAACGAAATATCGTGAAATTCAATTATTTCTATTTTTTTAATTTTTGGTGTTAGCATAGCCAGCCACGTGTTACTTAGACCGAAGTGTAAATAAAATTCAAAATATAGTGACGATAATACAGTAAAATTATTCTTTCGTGTCACGGTATTAAGGCCAATTAAAACCACATTAAGGAGAAACGAAGTTCGCGGGGGCAGCTAGTTTATATATAAAGTAGGAATAACAAAGCCAATATATCTAAAATTTTAGTTTTATATTATTCTTTAAGCATTTTAATTACACTTATTATATCTATTTGCTGGTAATTTGTAGGGATATGTAACATGAGTAACGTGAATAGTTTGTATTAGACTGAGATGTTTGGAATAGTTGGGTATGCATTGTATTCTGTGAACAAGGGCTGTGAAATAGTAAAAGCGACAATAAAGCGTCAAGGCAGTAAGAAACGCGTCATAACCCAGTCATATTTTCATTATGTTCTTGTCACTGAAGTAGTATTTTTACTTAAATTAAGTTAATCACACCACAGAGGAAATCCTAGTGCGTTTAATTGTATATACTTGTGTTTATCTTCTAATGGAAAAACGAATGCTTATTTGAAATAAACTACTTATTTACAGGATCGAATGTCTGTTCATATGACTCCACCAACAAATACTATGGCAACGCAGGTGCAGTGGCCTGTTTAGCTGATCCAGACAGTGATGTAGCGTTCGTGGAATTGGAGAATATCGATGGTGAGTGACATTTAATCACTTGCAAGACACTTAAATAACTTTTTGAACAAACGGCGCACCTTAATAAATAAATTACGTAATAACTATTATGGTATTTACAATATTCCTAACCTATATAGTAATAATTATAATCTTTGGTTGTGTGTGAGGACGAGTGGAAAGTACAAGCCTTAGGGTCGAATCTACCAGGCTTGCAAAATCTTTAATTAGCGCCTGTGCACCTCAACCCAAGAGTATCTACTTTATAGGGGCTCTAAAGGAAATCAAAGTTGGGGAAACAACTTTTATTAGAGCCGTTTATTTCCGTCTGCTACGGCCGCACCAACTTTTGCAATTATGATTTATATTGATTTGTGATGTTATGTTTTATTATATTAATGCACTGGGAGTATTCAAATATAAATGTTTGCAGCTGATCTACAAGCGGCGGGTCTTCAAGCATCACAAATTCGACTTCTCTGTCGCAACAATACCTTGGCTTTGTCAACTGGTGTTTCAGTCTCCTCGCTGATGTTGTCGACTCCGAGGTCGTGTCACGAGGGTGAATCGTGAATTTTACTTATCCAACTAAAATTGAGTGGCTTTCTGTTCAATCCAAATATGTTCATCAAAGCATATTAGTCTGGAGACAGAAAAGTAAATTCCAAAAAATTGCGCTTGCATTCTAAAATTGAAATAAATTTTGTTTGTCCAATGTTTCTTTTAATGTTTATCTAAATTAAAATGTTTTTAACTAGCTAATTAATCTTATTCACGAAGATACCTTTAATACGTTTGGTCACATATATCACATCCGTGGCTCGTAAACGTTTTTAACTAACTACAGTATCTAATGAATAAGAATTTTGATATTGAAACAAAATCACAATTATGCCTATCTATGTTTCAGAAATGACTCACTCCTCAAAAGCTTGAACGCTCTCCTGGACACTCTAGACCCTTTGGATAAAATGCAGCCACACCCAATTTGTCGATTTATCTAGTTATATATATTTTATTTTTATTCATTCATAAATAAGATAAACAAATCGGGTCAAAGTAGTCAATAAATTTTTGTTATCATTTTATTTCTCGCTTTGTTAAATATTTTGGCTAGCTTTTAAGTATTTTACAATAGTTATTCATACATGCTTACGTTAAGATTGTATTGTAAGCCCATCAAAAGTTTCTTTATGTCTATAAAACACACTAATATAAAATATTAGCGAAAAGCTTGTATTTAATTAAACGCGGGTAAATTTTCGCGAATTCTTCACAGCAATGAATAAAATATTTCAGAAATATAAATGCTAGGTTACTGGATTCTGGAATTTTTCACAAAATCACAATGGTCGCCCTATATTTGGAGATTTTTCAATTTTTGTACACGTTTTTTGGCACGTGGCAAAGCCGAGGCATGATTACATTAAGTTGATATATCTATTGCGAACATGTAGACATACTGACGCGGTGGTCGGTAGAGGATATTTGTTTTATATAATTATAATAATAAATAGTTTATTTGCAAAGAAAGTACATTCAGATTGATGATAAAAACCGCAAATGTCATATTAATTATAACAGTAAAGTTAATTATAATCGTTGTCAGAACTTGGTGTAAATACACTCTTACGCTATAAACGCCTTTTTAAATTTATAATAATAAATAGAATTACAATTAAAAAAACAAATAACAGAGAATAGATAACACAAAATACTGCTATTACACTATTAAAATAATAACTATTTGACCAATAAATAAGTAATATAGTAATCATGCGCGAGCGACGAAAAAGTGAACCAGAACATGCCAAGCACGCTGCTGAAGACCAGTTCAAAGTTATACAATTTTACGCAGGTGTGAACGACCTACTCTTCAAAAACACAGCAGTTGGCTTATCAGAGCAATCCAGTGCAGCGGCGAACGAAGCTTTCCGTAATTAAAACGAGTTGTTCCAACATCTCGACTTCTGCACATCATCAGCCCCACGAAATAGAGCTAAATACTACATTTATCCTCATGCCTATTATGACTACATGTGTTGTTTATTAATAATTTTTTGTATTTTGTCTTCGTGAGATTCAGTGTCGAGGCTTAGTGCAAAGTTACGTTCTCGTAACTGTCCAAATCCCAATAAGTTTCTGACATACAGTGAGTCATAGATGACGCTAATTTTCAACTCTCTTTCACTTAGTTTAAACTAAACAATGTCAGATTCAACTACAAGACTATTCAATTCGACTTTACGGATTTATATTGATACGAATGGTTAATCGATTGGAACCAGTTAACGAAAGTCAGTTTTTATACGTCTAAGCAATAAATAAAATTCACTCAATAACAATCCGCGGGATATTCATGACATTTCATGTCACAAATACTATATGCAAATTTGACAGATTGCATATTACATCTGTCAGCTATCATTGCATGCTTTAAAAATGTTACCAGTCTAGTTTTAAAATTAAGTTATGTTTCGTTCAATTTTGTTTCCGATTTTACATTTAGAATAAAAGTTTTTTTTTAATTTTAACCTTAGAATGTAAAAAGCTATCTTTCATACACCTCTACCTCTTGAGTTCGACGCATCAGCACCCCTTATTAGATAAAATACTAAATAGCCTAAATTGTAGTGACATTCCTTTTAATTAGTGTACGGATCAGAATTCTTTAAATAATAGAGGTTCTTTATATTTAAGCTTTATTTCTCATTACAAATTAAAAATGTATTTTTATTAACTAATTTTAGACAGTAATTGATTATTTCTTTTTAACTTTATGTATAACTTGCGTACAATAATGAAATTTTTGTTGCTATGTAACGAATGAGTGCAATGTAACAGTTGAAGATAGTGCCTACGTCTGGCTTTACTCTCGGGGTGTAATCGCCATACTTAAACTAAGAAAGCCTGAGTAAGCGAAATGTAGATTCTTAGCTCGGACAATTAGGGATTAACATATCTTTTTCATCCCTAAGCATAGTGATTGGAATTCGGAGATTATTTTTTTAAAGATTAATTGAGGCAACTCGCTTTCATATAGTAGTCCAGGATATACTATAAGTAAATATTTAACCAAAGAGAACGTTTATGAACATTTTATGAAAACGTTACTTACTGGCTGTCAAAAAATAAGTCGCGCGCATTAATAAAAAAAGTTTCTATAGGAGTAAAAACACACGGAACGCAGTCTTTCTTTTGTTTATTGTTACGTTTACTTAATCCTTTTCAATCCCAGAACCTTAGAAATTTTAAATTCTTTAGTCTAGGTAACTGGATACTACGCTGCTTTGATAGATGCATTTTGAAAAATTCCTTCTTCGGTCATTCTTCGAAGAGAAAAAAGGAAAAAAGGTCATTCTTCGAAGAGAAAAAAAAAAGAAAAGGTCATTCTTCGAAGACAAAAAAGGAGAAAGGTCATTCTTCGAAGACAAAAAAGGAGAAAAGGTCATTCTACGAAGAGAAAAAAGGAGAAAAGGTCATTCTTCGAAGAGAAAAAAGGAGAAAGGTCATTCTTCGAAGACAAAAAAGGAGAAAAGGTCATTCTTCGAAGGCATTAGAATCCCGATTAGCGACCTCTAACGGCTTTTAAAAGTCTTCTATGTTCACCTAAACCATGTTCTTTCCGTCTGTTGATCATCATGACGTTTGTAATTATAACCTAGCATTGTATGAATCACAGTCTTTAAAGAGTAGGTATTTTGTTTTCATTTTTGTAATTATTTAAGTCTACATTATAATTGGTAATTTTTAAGTTCAGTTACGAACTTAGTATTTATTTATCCTTATAGGGTTGTCTGGAAGAGGACGCTTGTTAGCACGCTTGTTACGGCTTTTCAAATATTTTTCTAGTTTCAATATTTTGGCTCGTGTAATTGTTAATCTAATAGGCAAGTAGGTGATCAGTCATCTGTGCCTGACGCACGCCGCCGACCTTTTGGGTCTAAGGCAAGCCGGTTTCCTCACGATATTTTCCTTCACCGTTCGAGCGAATGTTAAATGCTCACTGTCACTTGGAAAGAAAGTCCATTGGTGCACACATCGGGGATCGAACCTACGACCACAGGCATGAGAGTCGCTCACTGAAGCCACTAGGCCAACACTGCTCTAGAGATTACACACAGCTCGTCATTTGTTATATACGTTTTTTTAATTATTGACAATTATAAATAACAAAAACATCTGTACTTTAGACGAATATATCCACTTGTTTAACCCTGTCTCTTTTTACCACAGCGTAACCACAGTTTGACAGAGAGAGACCGAGTGCTGTACTTAGACTGCTTAGATGTCTAAAGATGGTAATAATTTATTCTTTGAAAAAATATGTTTATATTGTATGATCCTGATTATTCTTGTGGAACAGAAATTAAAATAAAAAGCCTATTATTTCTGGCAAAGTAAATTTATAATTCCTATTTTTTTTAAGTTAAACAAACTTATATGTATACGAAATAATATCTGCAAGATGCGTATTTCAAGGATCTCCAGGTACATGCTGCATCCAGCTCGAACCAATTTTGCGCAGGCTCCGATCTCCTTTGACAATTTTCTTTTCTTTCTGATTTTTCTCTTCTTGTCTGTATATTTCCAAGTCTGGCCAGTATATGTTAGAAATGGCAAGAAGCGCAACATTGCTTTGGTTTGAAATTTGCAGATGGAGATTGCTGAGCGTTTGAAGGAAAGTTCTGGGATTAAAGCTCCTCGGAAAAGCAGGTCTTGATTAAGCTCTATGTCGGATACCTCGGCTTGAAGCCTTTGCGAACCCCAAGGGACCTTAAGGGCGTGAAGAGGGCTGAAGTAGGTGGGTAGGGTCTCATTAACCTTCTGAGTAGCAGAAGGCTGGGGCTGTAGGGCTGGGTGTGCACTCAAACCCAGCCCGGGGACTGTAGCCCCGCGTCAAACTCGATATTGTTTTAATTTTAACTGGCATTTTCCTTTAGACTCCAGAACTTGTTCCATCTATGGTGAAAGGCAATTCGATTTCTGACAAGCAGGACAGAAGTATGGGGACATATATAAATCGTACAGTATGATTGTTCCTTGGAGAGGGAGATGCGTTCAGCTATTGCTCCATCATCTCAAAACCGTTTTACAACCCACAGGCACAAAGAACAATATCAAGAAGGCTATGGAATGGATGGTGAATTTTGGACATGGAAAGGTCAAGAAAATTTAGAAATACTTAATAGTGGAGGGAACTAAACCTCCTTGCTGGACCGACCAAGTAAAAAGCTTTAAGAAAACACTTTTTAAAAGGATTGAAGCTTTGTATTATTATTATAAACTTATAATCAAACATATAAATCACCGTGATCACGCACGCTGTACGCTGCACGCGAAACGTAGGATTTAAGTTATGTGAATAATTCAATTTAATCCGTTTAAAAAGTGTTTTCTTAATGTGTAAAAGCTATGTTAACAAAAGACAATATTAAGTAAAAAGCTTTACGGGTCGAGCAGCCGCTGAAGCTTGTCGAAGACTGAGGGGAGTGAAGGAAAAGGAAATAGAATCAAATGATATTGAGTGATACCGTCACCGATAGACATTGCCAAAGGATTCGTAAGTGCATTGCCGACCTTTGCATTACACATTAGCAATTTATATTTAGGTTTCTTTATCGACCCAGCCTATCCGGCCCCTCCCCAACACGACCATCATCACGTCATCAATGTCCTCTGGCCCTACGCGGGCGCCTCTCTGATTAGCTGAAACATTAAAAATCTTCTAAAATAAAGAACATAAATAAATATTCTGGAACATAAGAGACAAGCATCACTTATTTCAGAATAGGTAGATATCCCTACTCATCCGCAAAGAAGATAGAGGATGTAGGCCGAGAGAAAAAGACGGCAAAAACTATCGGCGTTCTTTTAAAATATCAAATCATCAAACAACACTTATTTTTAAAAAAATATCGCAAATTCATTAGAAGCAGCCTGTCTAGCCACTAGGGCTAGCCCAGGCCCTATTATCACTAGATAATCGTTAACTTTGTAGTAAGCCTATTTACGCAGCCTCTCTCTAATACATTTCATAAATTTGTTAAAAGGCAGAGATAAAAGAGCCTCTGGGATTTTATTAAAGAAAAGTATCCCTTTTCCCAAAGAAGAATTACTAACTTTAGGTAGTCTCGTACGGGGAAATTGCAGCCTGCGAATTGCTAAATCAGATCAGCCTTCTGTGCCCAAGGTGTAAGGTATCGTACTCTTCCCCCGATGTTTTGATCGTGATTCGTACAGTCAAGCAAACGGAACTTTGTTGGTAGCGGCAACCAATTTTTTAAAATTATTCTAATTTAATAAGCTAATTGCAAAGCGTTTCGATTTCCACTAAAACGTCCCATTATCAGAGGGCATAGGGGCAGGAGGCTCATCTGATGTTAATATATACATACAAGGATACAGGGACACTCTCAAAGCCAGCGAGTTCGCGTTGCCAGCCATTTTAAAATTGAAGGATTTCTTACTTCATTCGAATCGATTCAATAATTCAGTGGGCAGGTTTAGAAAAACATCGTGAGGAAACCGACTTTCCTTAGACCCAAAAACTCGACGGCGTGTGTCAGGCACAGCAGGCTGATGAACTTGCCTATTAGATTGAAAAATGTTCACGAAATAGATACTGAAATCTGAGGGCTAGATGTAAAACAGTTGTAGCGCTACTAATTCATTTTTAAAAGTGATTAAAATGAAACATGGCTCTTTAGCAAGAAAGACGAGACTTCACTCCTAATTTTCGAGCGTAAGATTCTTCGAAGAATCTTTGGTCCTGTTTGCGACGACGGTGTTTGGCGTATTCGCTACAATAAGGAACTTTATAACACCCTAGACGATGCCAACATCGTAAAGTGCAACAGGCTCAAGTGGCTGGCATGTGCACCGAATGGCGAACGACAGAACCCCAAGGTCTTTATTAAACTCACAACCTGGTGGCAAGAGAAAACGCGGTAGACCTACGTTACGTTGGTGGGATGGAGTTGTGAAGGACCTGGAAACAATAGGAGTTCGCAATTGGAAACGGGAAGCTCTGGATAGATTGTGATGGCGAAGTGTACTTAAGGAGGCTAACGCCCACAAGGGGCTGTATAGCCATTGATGATGATTATGATTAAAATGAAAATAAGAATTATATTCGTTTGCATTACTACTGGTATATTTTTAAGTGGACACTTAACTAAAGTCTCCACTGAATGTTACCAAAAATATAAAGAATTCTATAATTTATGAAAAATAACTTACCGCCAAAATGGCGCTGCGATCGCTAGGTGTGCGCGCGGGACGCACTGTTCGCACGACGTAGGAGTGAGCAGGACGACAATATCACATGAGATGCTATTAGCGAACCATAGACTATAGTTCCGTAATGGTGGAGCCAGTTTGACATCGCGTCCTTGCAATTCTAAAATATAATTTCTAGTTTTATAAAAATCTAATTTTTAATTAATTTTTGGGCTTAGAAGTATAATAAAAATCTAACTAACGTTATCATACAGTTTTTTTTAAATAATAATTATTTAAATTCTTACAAAATTGCGAAATTTTAGTAATTCTAAAATAATATTGCCAATAAACACGGGTAAATAGACAAAACCTCACTTACTTTGCTAAAACTCATTTCTTGCGAACAGTTTTTGGTCCCACAACAAGACCAAGACATGCTATCAGAGACGCTGAAAATAATGTAAGGATAATTGGATCAATTTTCATAAAAACTATAGATATGCTGAATATATTATGGAAGAGACTCCTCAGTCGGCAGCTCGTAGTCTGTCCAGCGATCTTATGAGATCATAGTTATCATCAGATAACAGTGTATAGTTTTGAGTGTTTCATTTGATCGGTCCATCTGGTTGGTGATCGGTGACCTGATCTTTTGCTTTCTGTGCCACTACGATCAGTTTCACCAAGCTCCCATGGAAGACGCATTTCTGCATATTGATTGAGCAAAAAATAGAAGAAAGAACAGCTTTATTGGATTACAGCTCATCCTTCGCAGCGAGTAGACGAGCATTCGAGCGAGTGTTGCGCAAAGAAAGGTCCGTTGCACAGCCGTTCAAACCTAGTATCTTAGGGATGAGAGTTGCCAAAGCCACCAGCGCAACCCTGCTGGAATTTGGAACTAAATGCATCATTTGACTATTCACACGTCATGTATTTAGAAAATACTATTAGTGGTCTGTTCTTAAACAAAATCGATGGAAGCTTATAGTAATTTGTGATTTATTTTATTTATTGCATAAATATCGCAATACAGAGAGAAAATGCTGCCAGGGTAAAGGTACAGGACCAACCATTTAATTTGTTTTAATTTTCTATTATTGAAGTGAAACTTCATTATCGACGTTGAAAAAAAAATTACTGTAACATTTTTGGGTTACGCGTCACATTTTTCCGTTACGTGCTCATCTTGTCCCTACCACGGTTGATTCGAAGCCATTAATAACAAAAATATATTATAACGATAACAATGATGGTAATAATCTTAGTAGTAACAAGATAAAATGAAATAATTGTATTATTTGTATTCATATCTATGATAATAAAAACCTTTTGTTAAACTTTATCTAATTTAACTTTATTTAACCAATTTCTGTAAAGTTCCGTATAGTGTATCATTTTTGGAAAAATATTTATTTTCAAGAAATTGGGATGCATTATACGCATAATAAAAAGGCAATAATCTAATTTAACTGTATTTAACCTATTTCTGTAAAGTTGCATATAGTAGATAATTTTTCGAAAAATAAGGTCATAAAGAAGTTTCACTTCTTACGTGTGTACACTAGTATACGCACACATTTTTTTATTATTACTATGTAGGTTAAGAATATTGTATGAATATGTATTAATATAAATTTCAATGAATAATATTATAAAACTATAGAAAAGTACTTATAAATTGTAATAAAATATTCTCGTCTTCGATAATCTCCAGTAGATCGCCTACAGTTACATTATTTATAGGTATCATAACTGTCACTTAGACGTAAGAACCCAAAAAGCCAAGTTAGTTTGTTGTCAGCGTCACAACGCCTAATTTTATCTTACTCAGTTGACACCCAGCTTCAATCAAAGAGTTTCATTTAACATATATTTTAGCAATCGCCACTGAACATAACACGATTTTTTTGTTATATACAGAGCAATTACATGGTAGAACTATTATTATTTTTATAGATATACATACTTGTCACAACAGCGAAAAGCCAGCCGTAATGCGTGTCCCAAAGCTCCGTCACTGTCTTGGACACCTTTCTAAAGTAAAACGTTTTATGTTTAAAGCAACGTCGAGATATGATTTTTTACCTTTATTTATTTATTCAAGTTCACAACATCATATATGCTTTATCTACAGTTTATTAAAACCTTTCTAAATACATGACAGTTATGGTAAACATAAATGTTATAAAAAAAATAAAAATATTACACTTTTGCTAAACAATACGGATTAGGTAGGAGCTAAACAATGCTGTTTGTTGAATTTATCAGCCCTTTACCATGTAAGTGTTTATTATGATTTATTCCAATTCCAATTAAATAACTAATGATTCTGAATCGAATTCGAATGACTCGATTGAAAGAAAACACTTTTTTACCGCATTGAAGCTATGTATTATTATAAAGTTATAATTATTTTATATAATACATAGCTTCCATAAAAAAGTGTTTTCTTTCAATGTGTAAAAGCTATGTTAACAAAACACAATACTAATGAATCGATTTTAGTGAACCAAATTCAAATCAACTCAAAATGTCTTCTAGTTTTCGAGAAATTTGAGAACAAATATAAAAAAGAGGCAATAGTTCTCCTTTCTTTCTTCTTCACAGCGTGCACTTTTGAAAGGCCAAATGCATTATTTAGTTAAAAGTTTTTAGCTTCCATTAAAATGTATTTATGATACGTGACGTTATTTGATACATGGCCTACTGGAGGGCACGCCTATCCATGTAACCGTCTGAATATAAAACTGTCCAGGGAAGATGGAAAAGAGAAGAAATAACGATCTAAATCGTCCACAGGAGACGTCAATAAAGGAATGAAAGTCCAGCGCGCTTTTAGAGCGTTGTTTGAAAAGTGAACTGAAGTGACTGGAGAATCTAGTTGTGAAATCGTGAAATCGGGTTGGGTAAAGCTTGTCATACCTGAACCGAATGTAAAAATAAAAATATAAATGAACCGACGCGCATGGAGAATGTTTTGAAAGTGAATGAAGCGTGACAGATATGCCAGAACCATAGTCTCTGTCCACACCTCTGAGAAGAAGGCGTCATGAAATAACAAACTACACCCTTTTAAGAGTTACCAGATCAATGTTTCGTGATCATTTTCGTAATATACAGGTAGGTGATCAGCCATGCCTGTATATCACTTCTGAGCCCGCTGCCTCACGATATCTTTTATTATCCATTGGTGAACAGCGTCCATTCATCTGACGCACGGTGATGTTAATTGATGAGCCAACAACCCTTTTAGAACAATCAAAATGACGTGATGATAAAGTGTTCTGACTTACTTCTTTAATATTTGATGTAAAGTAGAAGAAAACTGCACACTCCAATAGCATCAAGAGTAATACCAGCGCTGCATACTGAAAAATTATTATTATCCCAATTATTTATGATTCAGATTTCACTTGAACATCGACCAAATGCTGACACGGCTGGCTGGTGTTTCCGAATTTTAACAGCTTTAGTTTAAGTGGTATCACTTAAGTGATGTTGATATTGACTTCAGGTGAGCCTTCTGATGAAATGTTGAATTTGTATTGTTTAACATTTAGTATTGCCTTGTATTAATATAACTTTTACACGTTTAATGAAAACACTTTTTTAACGGATTGAAGCTATGTATTATTATAAACTTATAATTATTTTACGCGAAACATCGGGGGAAAATTAAAATGATGTAAAATAATTATAAGTTTATAATACATAGCTTCAATCCGCTAAAAGTGTTTTGTTAAACATTACATGAATAATTATCTGTATTTTTTTTTATTAACGATCGTTTTGTGGAGGCAGATTCGGCTTAGCTAAGGCATTGACTTCGAGCGACTCTAATACAAATGTGAGTTTGATGAATTTTCACATACAGCAATCACGGTTCATAGACGCGATACTGAATCTTACGAAATTCCTCACGATTTTCGCGGAGTTCGAATGATATTTAAGAATGAAACGTTTATTTATAAGTCAGCCAACAGATTTGCATTTACATTTAAACAAAGGTTTGCACTATAAAGGTGCAGACAGACTGATAGGCTGAAACAGTTAGCGCTTTATAGCTAGAAGTCTTTCCGCAGACCCCGGAACGGACTGAATCTCAACCTTGTATGAGCGAGTCACTGACATGCTTCAACAGACTTAGCCAGGATTCGCATATATGCCGGTGTTGTCCACCCCGGAGACCACGAAAAGTCTGTTGTGCTCTCGACATACCTTAGAAGTGATGCCGTTTTACCCCAAATTATTTCTAGAACCCATTAGTTTAAAAGTTATATAGCAGTAAAGATTTTAGAGGAATTATTCGGGCTGCAATTCTGCAGTCGACTTTCAACGTCAGACGTCGAGGCATAATACGAAAATCCACCTGTAACACCTCGATGAGCGTTTGTGAACAATGTGGAACCAGTTGCATACTGAAGTATTTCCAAACCAATTAGACTTAGGGTCCTTCAAGTAAAGAGTGTACCAATTCTTAAAAGGCCGGCAATACGAGCCCTCTGGCATTGAGTGAGCAGGTGAGCCTTCTTCCTGTTTGCTCCCTGTTCCATAAAATATAGAGCGTACTTACCATAAACAAAATAAATGTTGAGCAATTAATAGCACCATAGAGTCCCATGACAGATATGAAGAGAAAAAATATACTGAGCATCGCTATTCCTACACCTAGTTGTACTGTCAGAACTTCATCGGGAAATAATGTCTGAAACAATTAATGTCTTATTGCCCCCTTGTAATTAATCTGTGTCCTGGACAAAAGCAGTACCTGTTAGGTCTGGGACACACTTATATATCTGTTTAATGATCATTTGTTTTATAGGATACGTCTTTCATATCTGATACGATTATTGGGTCCTGAAAAGATCATTTTCAGTGTGTAAGAGTACTTTAAAAGTGTGTTCGATCTGTCGTAAAAAGAATCGTGCTGTTTTTTGGGGAGATATGTACGGACTTATAATTCTGGCAGATTAACTTACCCTTTAATTTATTTACACGGTTAGAATACCGCGTGTTTTTTTTGTCTAAGATTTTGTGCGTGAACGGGTGCTACTTATTGTGACTGAAGGTCTTCGGATATAAATTCGTGTATGCAGTGATGTTAGTTATTTCGACTATGTATTTTCGTGTTGTTCCCATCAGGATGTAAGTGCGTGCTCCTATTTCACCATGTCATAATTAATTTGTTCTTTGTACAATGTACTTTGTAGATATGTGTCTGTGTACAACACACGAACTTTATGGAACAAACGCGCAAACTGATGTTTAGTGATTCCCATGGATACATACTGTCAGAAAGCAAACGCGTTGCGGATCTTTTAAGTCCGTGCTTCAAAAATGTTTATTCTACAATTTATGTAGTTTACGATTATGTATGGAATGAAAATGATTAATGTTAGGTTAATTTGGCTTTGTTGTATATAGGTTTCTAGGGCAGACAGACATTATGTGAAATTTTATTGTCATGATATCGAAATAATTGGTGTACGAAGCCTACCCTTTCAGGGGGTGTTACACACTGTCGACGCGTGTTATTTATGTACAAATATATTATCTGTTCTTTAAAATTTATTTTGTATTCATTTATATGTTAGAAAATCAATCCTTCGAGCATTCTATATTGTTCGATCCAACTATTTTTTCACGGGACAACATAAGGCCGCCAGTTGCCCTCCTTTTGATTTAATTATGTTCATTTGTTTATATTGTAGTGTAACGAAGTGTAAATAAATAAAAAATAAATAAGCAGGACGTCAGGGACGCCACATGTACAGGTCATCTTTCTAACGAAATATTTATCTTTTTTAAGTTTTGATGTTTTCTTTCACCGTAAGAGCCGGCTTCGAACATAATCGTAAACATCACTACGACCTGAGTTATAATGTACCTTAGAGCTTGGAAATGAGTTGCTCCAGTGTTAAAAACACGTATTAATCATAAACATTACCGGCAACTGAGTTTTTTACTTGCTAAAATTGTTAACTGGCCTTCATACATGGTTTGATTATCTGCCAGTAGACTCACGAGCGGTACCTTTCAGGTTTGTCTAAACGGTTCAGAGTTATTTAACAATTTAAAAATGCTTACTGCTAGTAAGTTTGTAAGCTGTAAAATGCCGGAGATTTTTGATCATAAATGTCAAAAACAATTAAAAAACTAAGAGTGCAGGTAGTTTTACTCGCAATGATAACAAACGCCGCTCTCTTGGCTCCGTCAATATTTCAGCCATTTTGGAGCGATCAGGCATCGATAGAGACGATCGCAAGGGCCGGAATGTCATCCCTTGGAGGATGAGGCGGGCTTTGAGGGTGCTACTTGTGTGGACTCGTTAGCCATGTCTCACCTCCCTAGGACAAGCAAAACAGCTTGCGCGGCCACAAAGCAGGCGGAAAATAATAAACGGCTCAAATATAAGAGTCTTGCCTCAAACTTTGATTTCCCGTTGGGAATCTTGACTTGTTAAAGATTAAAGTTGGCTGGCAGATACTTCCGGAGAGCCAGAGCTGGTGCTTTCCTATACGAATAAGGATCGCGATATATCAAGGAAATGCTGCCAGCATTGAAAGTTGCCACAGGGGTAGGATTTTTTTTAATTGTTTGAATTTTCTGTTATTTAATTTTTAATTATTATTATTACTATGGTAAGTATATTGTAAATACTCTATATTTGTGTGTTGGATATAAATAACTGTATTATCGGAGAGTAAGTGTGTATGA